>NC_134462.1:18348073-18650295 GCF_047948215.1 Lycorma delicatula
CTTATTAATTTTTTTTTACGAGGGTCGGCTGAAATTAAGTGCAAGTTAGAACATAACAAGAGAATGAAATTTTGCAAAAGCGACAGGTGTTATCATCTTCTAAGTTGATTTCCCTACTACTGACATTCTAATGCTGGTTGACCTAAGCCCTCTCATTTCTGTCAATCACCATTGTTATGGAATTAAGTACGACTGCTTCTCAATGCATCTAAAGTAATGTGGAATGATTGAATTTATAACACCAGAAAAAATGAACGCTAGTAATACTCATAGTAGACTAAAAAGTATTTCTGGTAACGAAAATGTTGATTCGAAGTAGGTGGTCAATACAATTTTGTGCTTCAGAAGGTGGTAAAGTGAATATTAAGGATGACCGTCGCAGTGGTCGACCGATTTCTGTGACCGACGAGAGACACAAAATTGAGATAAATGAATCGATTCAAAATAATTGTCAACGCATTGCCACCTAGATAGGCATAACGAAAGAAAAAAGAGGACATATTATTATACAACTGGTCTAATGTAAAATCTGTTCTAGGTGAGTGCCACGCAAACTTAAAGTAAAGAACATACAAAACAAAAGGAAGGGCTGTGAGCAGCTTTTGAAATTTTATTGTAATTAGGGAGATGAGATGACTTCTATCTCAATATTGAAACGGGAGACGGAATCGATTGCACCACTTCGACCCAGAAGTAAAACGACAGTTAGTTGAATACCGCCACTATGGTTCGTCATAGTCACAAAACAAAACCTTTTGCAAAAAAAAAAGATGAAATTCTCTTGATAATATTCTAGGAATCCAAACACATGGCGTGAAGCCGGATCCAATATTAATTCTATACGATAGACATTAAATCACTTAAAAAACGTGAATGTCGTGTTCAACAAACTACGGTACCGATAATTCTGCAACACGATAATGCTCGGCCACACACATCTTGTACAACCACTGAGACTCTTGTGAATTTAAAATATAAACTTATTTCACACCCTCAATACTCATCAGATTTGGCATCCTGCTATTTTCACTTCTTGCTGCAATTAATGAAGGATATTAAGAGTATTCACTTTATCAAGGATGATGAAATGAAGGAACAATGAGGTCGTGGATTAAGATAAAAATCGCTGGCATTCTTCATTGACGGAATTCACCGTTGGGAGAAATGTGTTGATTTAAATGGTGACTGTGTAGAAATAAGCTTTTGTAAGAAATAAAACTCATTTTTATGGCATATTTGTTTTATCTGACTATCTATTTTTATTTGCGATTTAATAATTTGTGACTGTAATTTTTATCCATTCCTCGTAGTTTATTTTTTACATCGTTCATCGTTATTATTTGTTTGTGTTTCATTGTATGCGATACTTGCAAAAATTATTTTCTGTATTTTATGTCCATTTTTTATGTCTTTAATGAAAAATAATGTTTTTTTTTTATTTAAAAAAATTAATTTTAATTTCATAATTTACCTGTAATACGTTGATAACCTAATTTGGTTGATTATCTAAACCACCGTAAAATAATCTACGTGTATACAAAGTACCGTTGACAAATAATTCTAAAGCAATATTATAATTTTTAATGCAATAGAACTGGTTGAATAAAAGTTAATGCAAACCACACGCACGCACGCGCACACACAAAAACCTATATATATATATACACACACACACCTGCATGCATATAGGATAATTAAATAAAATTAATGGAAACTTTAAATTTATGCTTTTTATGGTACAGAACCGTGTTATTATAATGAATTGGTAAATAACAACTAATACATAAGAATAATAATTCATATTTGCACATGAACGTGTGTATGCATTAATAACCATGAAAACATACAAGCTTTCAGAACACAAACATAAAACTTAAATTACAAAAAACAAATAAATCTGGTATCGGCAAGATATATCGACTAAATGCATATCATGAAACATATTTATTAGAATAAATCATGTTAAAAAATAAGTAGCTAAAGAAGATAGAAAGAGAAGTACAAGGCGTGCACAAGAAGGAAAGTAAAATCCACGGCCAACGGCACTCTCGCTTGTCCTGACGTACAGTTAACGGAGCAAACGTATGCCGTACAAACTGAACCGTGCACAATGTACACACGGCGTTCTCAGTTCTGTTACCGCCTACCTCTTTATCCACTACCGACCGACCGACCTGCATAACAGGCAGTAGTAGTCTTCTATTTTTTTTTTTTTTTTTTTTTTTTTCAGTTGCCAAGCCCACACACATATTTATCATTTCCATTTTACATATTACCCTACATAAAGTAACATAGATACAGATAATAAATAGTAATCATTAAAAACAGTTAAAATGATAAACTGTTCACTAAATATTTGTAATTATTGAAAAATTATTATTTTTTATCACCAGTTGATTAATTTCTGAACTAAGGGGACATCAAACGTCAAGAACTGCAAAAAAAAAAACGGGTACGCAAAATTTTGACCAGGTACCCTCATTGCAATAAAAAAATTGAGAAGAAAGCAGTAATACTTTCCTGAAATTAGTTTTTATTCTTATATAGCGGAACAATAATGATACATGAAAATAAATTTAAAAAAACCTTTAAAAATTCCACAAAAATCGTTTTTATTTTTAAACTTTGAATGGCACCCACCACCATTCCCAATATTGTTCCCCAAAGTATTTTTTTTTGTCTCTTGCACAACTACTACTACTATGCCTAGGAAGACATTTAAAAAAAAATCGGTTAAAAAATAGAATAAATAAAAAGATAACTTTTATAAATTTTTGCGGAAGGAGAAATTTTGGAGCAAAATATTTTTAAAAATGGTAAGATAAATATGCAAGCATATACTGAAGTTTAATAAAGTCGGGTTATATTTGCAATATTTTGAGAAAAATGATCCCAAAAAACAATGGTAACAAAAGATTTTCGTAACAAAAATGGCGGTTATTTAATATAGTTCTATTTTCTATAGAAGTTTTAATATATTTTTAACTATTTTCAAAAATGGTCTATATTATACTCCAAGCTAGTGACCTCGTAGTAAAAAAAAAGTTTTGTTTTTTTTGGGATATGAAATGCAATTTAATAAATATTAAATTACATTTATGGGTTAACTGCGTTTATACGTACGCACGTATGAACATTACCTCACACTTCTTTTTGCTTTTTGGAGTCCCTGGGTTATGAAACGTTGGGGGATAAAAAAAAAACATATACCCCATTTTTTACTGGTTACCATATATGTACTTTCCTTCTTGCAGCTTAGCTCTGAAGCCATAATGCCATAAACTACCCAATGTTCTTCCCGGTACCAGATCTTATTTATAATTGTCATGACATTCCAAAAATATATTTCGTTCGAAAATTCTATCAAATTTTTGTTTTAAAAAGTCCTGTGAATTCTGTTCGAAAGAATTCTTATTATATCTTAAATAATAAATAAATAAAGAATAAAAATTTCAGTTATATTTTTAATTTATAAAAAAATATTTATAAAATTTATAAAATTATATATATATATATATATACACACACACACACAAATGTATAACTTTTCATGTATTAAAAGTAGAAAAATGAAATTTTTGAAATGTCTAGAGGCCTCCCATGGAGGGGCAACTCAAAAAAATTAGATGGAAAAGGTACGATTATGAGTCATATTTTTGACGGGCATTTTTTGAGGGGGAAAAAACGACGTAAAAATAAATCAGGTTACAACTGTAACTAAAATAGTGTTATTTAATATTGTTCACAACTATTTTCAAAACTGGTCTACATTATACTCCAAGTAGTGACCTCGTAGAAAAAAATGATTTTATTTTTGAGAAATTAAGTTTTATTACATTACATTTTTCAGTTTAACTCCTAAGTTACCGAAGGAATAAAGATATTAACAATATGTATACAGTGTACAGTCTTGAAAGGTGTTGGTCAATTTTAAGTGACTTAAAAAGACAACAAAATAACAAAAAAACAATAATCATGTGGACAAATACTCGACAAATTTTATTTTCCTTTTATACCACATTTTACGTTTTTCTCTTTGTCAATAGTAATTTGTGCCTTAAGGACGAATCAGATATTTAAATGAAATTTAAAAATTCCAAAAAAATTTCTACAAAATGAATAAGTTTGAAAATTAAAAAAAGGCGACCACTCACATTTTTTAAACTCCGTAAATATTAGTTCATCAAATTATATTTTTATTAGATGAAATTTTAAGCTTTTTATTCTGAACAAAATGACATCCTCCGTTAAAGCCACTACTGGGTAGGAACGGAGGGGGTGGTGTAGGGACCTGACACGCTACGAGGCGGGATCTTCTCCTCTCGGGGGGGAATCGAGATGAACAAAATAACACCTTATTTTTTGAAATTTGTGATGAACTGTTCATAAATTAGATATTACATAGCAAATCGCAAAAAAATATGCTATCTGTAAATTTTGTACCTGTTTTCACTTACTAATAATATAATTTATCGTAATCACTTTTAATTTAAATAATAAATCAACAACACCTTCTGGAACATATTGTATAATTAAAACCACAACTTTAAATATATACATCAGAGGCTAATTATTAATCTATCATTTAATTTTTAGAAACATTATCTTAACAAATGTTTGTTTTTTTTTAATTTGTAACAAACTGTATCTTTGGAGTTAATTTTTAAATTACGTACACTGTAGTGTTAAGAAGCAGGTATAAATAATTAAATTAAATAAATTTAAGTTTTAAAATTACATTATTTGTAAGTAATGATTGTTTTTCTAAATTAAAAGAAAGTCAAAATGAATTTTAAAAAAGTTGGCAAATTATTCTTTGCCACTTTTTTCTCATTCTTAACTAGAACCAAAAAACAGAATATGTGGGCAATAAATTTTAAGAAAAACAATCATATATAGCTTAATAAATTTGTTTAAATAAAGTTCTATACATCTACACCCCCTTCAATAAAGGCTAAAAAAAAAATCATATTTTCAAAGAAACGTTTCTGCATTTTAGATCCGGGCTCTTTAATTAAAAAAAAATTGCATTCTTGATAGTTTTATGTATGAAGTATAAACTTATAAAAAAGTTTTGAAAAATATTTAAAACGAAGGGAGGATAGAGCAAAAGAACAAAGAAAATTTATTTCAGTTTAAGAAATGGGTGTTGATATTTTGAAAAAAAATCTGATTATTATATGAATTTTAGTTACAAATTTACTTATCTTTAAAGTTTTCTCTAAAATGCCTTTAAGAAAATTGGGATATCGGTTTTTTTGCGATATCCCACCACCCCCTTAACGAATTTTGAAAAAAAAATTATATGATCAATACTCTATTTATAAAAATATTCGAGCCAAATTTGAAGAAAACCGGTTTGGTCAATCCTGAGCTATAAGATCAAAATGTGATCATAATAATTTGTTTTTGGTATAGATGAACTACAGCATCCCAACCCCGTTGAAGAAGACCTTATGACGTTACCGGTCGCTACACCACACCACACTGTAGGTCGTCTTTAGACCCTCCAACTGATTACATCTCAGTCATCAGCCAGGGCTCGGTCGGATGCCACCGATGTAAATGCCTCGGCAAACATTTGTATCAGTAAAATACAAATCAAATTTTGTCTTTACGTAGGCCTCAAACGGACATCTTCACATCCAACCTAACATGATTCTCTCAAACTACCTAACCGAGACCGCGGAAGCGCGGAACCCACGCCTAGTTTAAATTGACAACACCGTTCGTGACTGTGAATGCTTCAGAAAACGAACGAGCTGTAAGTCAAATCAGTGCTACACTTATACCAATCAAAATTATGTTTTACGCAACATAGAAATTCAGACCTACACCCAATAAGTCGACAAAATTAGGTCACCTAACAAGCGGAACGTAACCTCATTCCAGTGGACCGGAATGAGGAGCCGGGGACAAATTAAGACAGCCGGGTTTAAATTTAGATATAGATGAACTATTTGGATCGTAAAAGAGTTGCAAAAATACCCGATACACAATTTTTGATACGATCACTAATACTTTCCCCTTTAATAAAAAGGGGAGCTAATGTAATTAAATTCGTCTGGAAAGCAAAAGAAATTCAATTTATTTCAAAAAATACTATTTAAATAAATTCTAAATTTTTGCTAATTTTAAATAAATCAATCTATTTACGAAATAAATTTAAAATGGAAATTAAAAATTGAAATAATTAAATGTGCCTAAAAAAGTAAAAATGAAGATACTACCACTTCTAAATAACATGTAGTATGATATAATAAGCATTTATAAATAAACTAAAAATATACGTAAGTATATCCACGTGTTTTAAATTTAAAAGTAAAGTAGTACAAACAGATGTATATACTACTAGAAGTAAAATTTAAATCTTACAACAGAACATAATATAAGAGAACAAAAAAATAATAAGTTTAAAGAGAAAAACATAAACAAATACACAGTAAACTGACAAAGTGAAAAACAAACTTTTTTTAAAAAAAGTTTTTTACAAGAAAAAAAGAGGAAGTAAAGATATTAAAAATAAAAGTAGGAGAGAACAAGAATACGTTACGAATATATTCAGGGCAAAATAAGTAGCAGGAAAAAAATATACAGCTTTATTTAAACGATGTTAACTTTTTTTTCAAGTTGTTCATTATGACTTGGGTTACAACGTTTATTTCGCTTTATGATGCTTTATCATTTTTCAATATGCCTTTATCAACTATGCCGTTTCTTTTTTTCTTCCAACCAACGGATCTAAATTTGTAATTTTTTTTATTTTTGTTTGAAAACCTAGAAATTTTAAAGTTTTCTCTTAAAGATACTGGATTTCTTCTTTACAGATTTGTTGTTTTTAGGTTTTTCAGACTTCTAAGAAACAAAGTTAATTTAACTTTTCCGTTACTAAAAAATTCAAATATTTAAAGCACAGATCATTTTTTTTCCATAATTGAATTTAGCCTGTTTTATTATACATTTCCGAATGTATAATAAAAGTATTTTATAAAAGTCTTAATAAAAGACTTTTAAAAAGTCTTTTTCTTAAAAAAAATACATTTTTCTTAAAAGTCTTCTTTTATCTTTTTTATTTACGTTTAAATATTACGATGCGTAAAATATTTCGGATTTAATGCTTTATTTTTGCGTTCATAAGGAAACATTTTGTTGTAGATCCTTTTAGTTATGCCTTCTACATTAATCGTGTTACTTCATTGTTTGTTAATTATTATTTGGAAATTTAATTTTCTTCAGTGCTAATTAGAAATCTTTTTTAAAATTATTTATAATAATTATTAATTGTAAAATTATAAAATGAGCCTTTTTAAGCTTTCTTAATCAATAAAAACTACTCTTTTAATTAGCCCACCGGCTGGTCTATTGGTTCACTGGTCATAAAGAATCAGCTGTTTTTGAAGTCGGGAGATCTAAGGTTCAAATCAAAGTAAAGCAGTTACTTTTATACGGATTTAAATACTAGATGATCGTGGATACCGGTGTTCTTCGGTATCGTCCCCATTCATCCTCTGAAGTAATACCTTACGGGTTCTGGAGTTACAGGAAGAGAGAAAGTCGCTTTTTATAGATAAATTATTTAAATTGTAGATCATAGACCATTTTATTCACCAATTTTGTATCTTTAAATTGTTTTACTACACCCCCAGACCTAAAATGCAGAAAGGTTTTTTGAAATTTTTCTTATTTTAGCCTCACTTGAACGGATCTTATATTGAATGAATATTAATATAAATGGATAAATGAATATTCAATAATCAATATTCAATACTATGGACCTATAAATGAATATTTTTAGAAAAATTTATCTTAAAATTTATTCTCCGCCTACAAAATATATATCTTTTGGATTTTTTTTTTTACTAGTTACTTTAATTTTTATTATTAATAACTGAGAAAATCGTGCAATATTTTGCCAGCTTTTTCTAGGTCATTTTGTTACATTTTTTTCGAAATTATTCAAATTTTCAATTTTAGATTTATCCAAAGTTTTAGTTTAACGAATTCTGCGCTTTTTTAAAAATATTTTTCATGAATTTAGTTTTTTCTATAGAGATTGTAATCTTGGTTTTTTGAAATATTTTTTTGCATTAATTTTTGTTGATTATACGTTATGCGGCAGAGTTAAAACATCCGTAATAGCTAAACAGTTGATTTTGAATCCTTTCGTTTTTTTTTCCAAAAATTATGAGATGGATTTCTAATTGTTTTAATTAAAAATTCCAAAGTCCAATTATAATTTTGTTTTTATTTTGACGATAAAATTTAAAATTTACCCCGGGTGAAAAAAAAGAAGAAATTTCTATAATAAAGCTCATTTGATTTATTTTATTTTAAAATATAAATAATACAATTTTCTTTCATTTATTCCTTCGTTATTTTATTATAATAACACACGAAGTACTGATAAGTTACGAATAATGCAAATTCCTTTTAAAATTTAAATGTAAAATTACACTTTATAAATTACGTAAATTTTAAAACACGCAATGTTGTATGTTGAATAACAGGCCGTAGGGGTGGTGTTGTATATAAAAAATAAAGAAGAATATTTAGAAGAGAAAAATACTCTTGGTTGAAGAGGGGGGAGGGAGATAGAGAGAGAGAAATAAGGAAGGAAGGAAGGAAAGAAAGAGTAAAAATTTGCATAATTGAGCTTACGGAGTACATTGACTGTTAGGTTATATACTAAATATATCTTTCTTTTATTTGCAATGCGGTAGGCCACAATTAGTCACCAGTTTTATTAACCAAAGACTATACACAATAATCTAAATAATACGGGTTCTTTTTACAAAGTATTATTAACTGCCTTCATTTTTATATGTAATTTAATTCATTAGTCATTAATTAGATACAAAAAACTTAATTATTTATTATTTTAATAAATTAACTTGTATAATTTCTACATTTATCATACGTATTATGGTATACTCACTGTGGCAAAACATGCGCTCTCTCTCTCCCCCCCACACACACAAAAACACGCGCGCGCGCGCACACACACATACCTACGCTCACACACACATAAAATTTCCTCGAGAGGTGCGGAATTATCTAGGTACAACTCGAATGCAGAAAAATTTCCCTATTTTAATCTCTCTCACACACACACACACACACACACACACACACACACACACACACACACACACACACACACAAAATTCTCTCGAGAGGTTCGGAATTAGTAAGATAAAATTTTCCTGAATAAAGACAATACGGAAAAAATAGGGTAGATTAATTTAGCTTAATAAAATTAAACTGAATTCACATTTTTAATTAATAAAATTTTAATTAGTGTAGTCAAATTTATTTCTATTATACAGACGACTTCCTTCTGATACTTCTTTAAAATTGTTAACTGTTCATTTGAATAAATCAGCTTTTAACATTTTCTTTAATTAGTCTTTATATTTTTCTGTACACAACTTATTAAATTTCTTTAAACATTGTCTTTCCTTAGAACGATCATAAACTCTTATTTAAGGACGATTATAAACATAGATAAAAATAAAAAAAATTATTTTCTGGATGTGGAAATACTTTTTTTAAAAGAATCATAAATATTGTCAGTTATACATAATTTTTATAGCTAAATGACTGCTTTCGATAGAAAAAAAATTCCAATCGCAATGAGTAGGCGCATAAATATCATTAATGAAGAAATTTAAAGGCAGTAAGGTACAGTAATATGTATCATTCTTTATGAAATGAGGTACTAATGCATGTAGTGGTCTAATTATATTTCTCAATGCTATAGGACCCAATTTGATTTAGTTTAAATAAAGTTAAATTTAAATGCTAATGGTTAGGATAAAGATAAACAAAAAATTTAACGGTACATACAACGCGACATTTTAAATTTGAGATCGGGAGGATTGTTATAAAATGGGGGGATTTTTAGAAAGTTCTCTTAAGAGCGATCGTAAACAAGAAAAATAGTTTTATTTAGTTAGAAATTTCGTAAAAATAAAAACCTATGTTTTACAAACATTACTAACATTACTATTTGGAAATATATGACAATAGTCCTTTTGAATATGACTGTTCCTGACTCCAAAATTATCCTACCCCAAACAATATCCGATTTCCAATTCCCTTAGATGTGTTGATAACTAACCTGCTAAATTTGACGTGAATTAAAGATGTACTAACAACTTTTCTTCCGTATAAAATACATAAATAAAGAAAAACTTTTTTTAACGAAATTTGTGAAGTAGCAGAAAAGGAATTACAGAAATAATTTACATAAATGATAATAAAGTATCTTTACGAGTTTATCGTAAGAAAATGGATGATAGAAATTTATTTAAAAAAGCCAATTAAAATTTAAATACCATATTCCATAAAAGAAAATATTAAAACAATATGAAAACATCTTAACGTTATACAGAATATTATAACATTAAAAAAGTATACAATATATTATAAAACAATATTTTTCCGCTTACAAAAAGTAAATAAATTAAAAAAAATCGTTAAGATGGTAAATTCTATAATTATTAATACAAGAGATATTTATTTAGTATTAATGAATCTCTGACAACTATTAACAGGTAATTAAATAATAATTAATATAGAAATAAACTTTATTTAACTATGTAAATTCTAGCAAATTATATGGATAGACAATTAATTCGTAATTTTATGACAGTTATAAAAAAAACAGTTACCCACAAAACTATTTACAATTTAAAAAAAAATTAATTATAATCTTCGGAAGAAGGGGGGAAATTAACAACAATATAACTACGAATAAAGACGGAAGATGCATAATGCATAATAAAAGAATTTAAAAAAAGGATATACAATAAGGAAATGCAATAGAATGAGTAGAAAAAAATGAGTGACCATATGGCGTTTATACCTTTAGGTTATGCATGACCCAGAACTTATTTCTACCTCACTTTATAGTTGTTAAGAGGTAAAAGAAGACAGAAAGAGATTGAACAAGAGAATGGGGAGAAGGCGATGGAGAAATAAGACTGAGAAAGAAGAAAGGAAGCTAGAGGTTAAAGGTTATTATTAATTCCTAGATTATGAATATTACATTTGGGTCCTTTGTGAAACATAGATTTTGGTTCTAGATACAGTCTTATTCTTCTTATATCATATTTTTTGCGTGCGTGCTGAAATACACCTATATCATTAGTATAGATTTATATAGGCCCCTATATGTAAGGCTCCTTTGTATTTAATGTATCACGTACGATTTTAGGTCATAACATTTTTGGTTCGCATGAATAATGTAAAATTTTCAAAATATATTCACCGCCTTATGCGCGCACGTAATTCGTAATGTACGAACTTATCATGTTAACTTTGTTTTGTCTTTCGTTCATAATTAAATTAAGTTAACATACGTTTATTTATACCGTACATTTAATTAAAAAAACAAAAAAACAAAATGTGTTCTCACAACAAATATTTCACAGTTTTTTCTTTTTTTTAATAAAAAGATAATTTTATGCTTATTTTTAAAATGATTTTTACATTTACGTATAAAATAAATGATGTACATTTTTTTATCATAAATCAAAATCTTATTTATTTCTTAATTACTTTACTCATTCAATCGACACACACACAAATATTATATATATTACTTTATATATATATATATATATAATTATTTTCACTGCAAAAGAGCCGATTCAAAATAAGCATAAACAAAGAAGAACAAAGAAGTTCTCATTGGATATGGGATAATAAATGAATTTCCTAACAGTGTAACACAGATACAACCACATTAAAATTAATTAAGTCCCAATTAATCAATAGTTTTATGTGCTCATATAACAATATTAATTATACAATTATTGTATAATTTTTTAAATTAATTAATAAAAGTACAATATAATATGAGTTCATAGATAAAGTATAATTTTATTTAGAATTATCAGTAATTCCAAACTAAGTTAAGCTTCCCAGTAGGTTATTTTACTAAAGCATAAATTAATTTCATCATTTCTAAAAAAAAATTCTTTAAAAAAATTTATTTCTTTACTTTCAAGAGAGAAGTTTTATAATCTGTTTTATTTTAAATTTGTGTTGCTTTTTTTTCTATATAAACATTAAAATTAATTTTAAGCACTGTAATTTTTTTATTTATTTACTAATAAATAAATAAAAATATTTTATGGGGTATAGGCAGAACCCCAGGGGCCTAATACAGGCAAACCCCTGAGCCGACCCAGGGGCTCCCCGAGGCCTAGCCTAGGGACGCAGAGTTTGCTTCGCTCATCGTTCTCGTCTAGCCAGAGGGCTTCACCGCCTAGACCCTAGCACTGTTCGTTAACCTCATGGTTATGAGAATAATACTGATAAATAACAATTAAAGTATTCAGGTTTTATAGAAACCAGAAAAAAGACACTAAATTACAAAAGACAGAATAGTAGGTAAACTGTGGTTACTTAGTATGTAGAACTTTGACAACGAAAAATTCAGAACATATTTCTGCTGTCATGGTGACAAAAATATAATAGTGAAGTAAAAGGATTAATGTTTTCTTCTCTAAAGTATATATTTAATTCACAACTTCACCCCCAAGGGGGGTTACGGCCTATGTCTTAAAACCTTCCTTGAGATAACATGAATGTACCCTCCAAATCTGAATGAAATCGGTTGGTTGTTTCTCGAATGATGAAAGAACAAACAAACAAGATATACAATTGGCTTTATGTATTTAAAATTATTTAAATTTTATTATAATTATTGTAATTTCGTTTTCGTATTTTTATTTTAAAATCCGTTAGTTAAGAGGTATTAAAATATTAATTACAAAGAAAGAAAAATTAGAATTGTATAGTTATATTTGTGGAAATCATAGACAATGTTAATTTAACCATGACAATGGTATTTTAGACTTATAGGCCACATACTAAGGCAACCTGGAATAGTCGTTTTAATATTGGAAGGACAGGTAGAAGGGAAAAAATGTGTAGGCAGGCCACGTTTGGAATATGTAAAACAAATTGTTAGGGATGTAGGATGCAGAGGGTATACTAAAATGAAACGACTAGCACTAGATAGGGAATCTTGGAGAGCTGCATCAAACCAGTCAAATGACTGAAGACAAAAATAATAAAAATAATGGTATTTTAATCAGTAAGAGAATAAAAGTTAGATATGAAATTGGTAAAACCATTTTACTTTCCCGTGTAGCGCTGTAGGTTTAGAAGGTAAATTATTATTTTGACACCTAAGGATCCCAAAAAACCGGATGGAAATTTTCCGGATGTTCTTATTTACGTGTGTGTGTTTGATCTTGCACTTATTATATCTTCAGAATTACTGGACCGATTTTGACAAAACTTGGTCAGACCGATTTTGTATACGGGACATTGATGCCATTAAATTCTCAACTTAAAAAATCAAGGGGGTGAGGCTAAAAAGCAAGGTCATCCTCAGCATCTCGAGATTTTGCCTAATTAATTATTTTTCTTGGGCACATTTGTTAACAGTTAAAAAATATAATATTTACAAAAAAGATTTTCTTTCACAATCGCACACCCACCTCAAAAACAGGATCTAAATAAACTAGCGGCTAATTGGGTATACTGCCTCAATAGTACTCCCTCTCACCACAAACAGCGCTAACGTAGCACTGACGTACAACTGTTGCGGTCGTTTGCTATGTATATTTAAAGTGTAAAAATTATTTAAAGTGGCCGCTAATACCGCGATATCCGTGCGAATGACATACGCGCTTTAGTTAGAAACATTGAATTAAATAAACAGTAAATATAATATTTAAATAAAATAATAAATATCTTAAATTAAGTAGTGTGTGTAAGCCGTGTATCAGAAAAAAGCCGCGTGACGGGAAATTCCTACAACTGTGTCGTCAGATTTTTTTATTTGCATTAAAATACTATACGAATATATGTGTACATTATACGTAAAATATCTAAACGAAGTATAGGGATTTAAGTAATTTGTCATTAGTTAAATATATAAAAATTAATTTTAAGAAGTATTATTTCGTCACAACGATTTATTTTTTTTCCATATGGGACCCAAATACTCCTTGGACCCTTCCGTAGGGATGCGATTAAAAATGTTTAAAAGGTTTAATATTGCCATAGATCATTTTAAAGGACCTTGAAAAAAATATTGACATACAATTTTTAGTAATGATAATTCTAACCAAAATGATGGGCATTTATTTTTTTCACATTTAGTTTTTAAAGCGGTCTACACTATACCCAAAGTGATATTTTCTCATACCTCAAAATATATAAAATAAGATCTTCGGTTAAATTTTATTTTACTTTGTTTAACTATTGAACAGTTATTTAAGAGGTACTATATACCACTTTTGGAACTAATTGTAAAAAAATCCCTTTCGGTACGCCGGAAGGCGGAGGTAGATTTTACAGGTGCTAAGTAGGGGATAAAAAAGATTTCCACCTTAAAGTTCAAAACACTTCAAAACTACTCAATACGACAATGGTTGCATGTGAAAAAAGTTTCACATGTTTAGCGTACAAGCCCCATCTTACAATTCCATCAACTTTTGGTCATTCCTTGCCGTAAGGGTTGGTCATATCAAAGATTGTTTTAGACAAAAGTTTAAGGTAATGTTTATAGGACTAACGACCATTTTAAACCGATTCGATACTGTGCCTATTAAGAGAGCAATGATTTTTTTAGTGATATCAAAAAACTTTACTAAATTTGTTTTAGGTCCTTATCCAAAGAATAGTAGAAACTTTGAACGAATTCAGTATTTTACTTGATAACAAAGTTATAGCGATTTTTGTTTTTTAGAAAAAGCCCCTCCCTCTATTTCCACCCCCATGGTAATATTTTGCCCATTAACGAACCCTACCGAGATTTTGGGAAATTATTTATAACGAACAATTTGAAAATCATTGGCGCAAAATTACGGCAGTTATTGTGTAAACAAAAAAGTGAAATTATATATATATATATATATATAAATGTATACACAAACTTTTGAACTGACTGTAGTTTTGGGGTCTGGAGGATGTGAAACGCGAAGATATGTCGAAATTTTCCGGAAGTCGAATCATGGTACCCATTACAATAGGTAGCTTTCATATGAAATCTACCTAAAATATTAAATGGCGGCCATTTTGTTAATGTAACAACTTTAAACAAAATGGCAGCCATCTAAATCTTTAATACATTTTAAAAATATGTATTCTAACCCTACTCTTTCCATTTAGAATTTTGAGTTTTGAAGTAAAAGTGCCACAAAAGAGATCGTTTTGAAAAATATTTATTAAATTTATTTTTTGTTATGTTAATATTTTTATCACAAGGATAAATATTGTTTAACTATGAAGTAAAATTAAAAATATATAATCAATATTATTCATAAAAGATTTGTTCAATAAACAAATTGTACAATAAATAAAAATTATAATTACCTTTAATATCATTATAACAATAACCATGAAAGATGCCAATTATAAAATTGCATATTGAAGTCAATAAATTATTTATAATTAGTTAATAATTTAACATAAAAATAGTAAATAAATAAAATGTAAAATCGTATGTTACCTTAAGAAGTAAGTTCCGTATAAGCTAAAAATATTATGTAGTTCTTTTACGTTCTCTCCCTCCCCCAAACAAAAAATAATCACAAGGAATGATTTCAAGTTATTATTTCGTATTATTTGAATAAATGATTATCATAAATTACAAATATATATATAAACAATAAACACCACATAAAATTTACGCTAAAATTAATAATTATTCAACTCAAAATACTATTAATAATACTTTCACAAACAGCAAACTTGTTATTAGTTAAATAATTTACGGTAAATCGTAAACTTATAGGTTTTTCAAAAGTTATTTTCTTGTCAATAAACTGTAAACATCAATATATATATATATAAAATGTACAATACGGGTATAAAACAATTATACATTGCAAATCACTCCCTATATTTCTATTTTACAAATATCATCTCTATTGAACCGATACCTATCGTAAGTATATATAAACTAACACATTTTTATTCAATGCTCATACATTTATCCAACAGAGAAAGTAATAATAATAATAATAGTAATAAATGAAAAATTAAATCGTAATATCTTTACATAATAAATAATATTTAAATGTAATAGAATAGAATTTATAAAATGGTAAATAATTTTAGTGTACCTTTCTTCAGTTCTTTGAAATTTTATACATACATATTTTATATATATATATATATATATATATATATATATATATATATAAATAGTTAAAAGGTTAATGCATTCGTATGAATGTAACTTATTTCTAAAAGACGTTATAACAATGATAATAATTTCTTTTAGATATATATATACATATAAACACAATATAGTACATCGAAATAATTAAATTCCGCCCCACGTGTTATACCATAGATGTGTTGTTATACGAATATAAGTTATTATTATAAATATATATATATATATATATATATATATACATACAGAAATGATACAAACTTTCACAAAAGCTGTGAAAGTTTAAAATAAAAGACAACTACTAGTAAAGTATAAAAATTATAACCAATTTTTAACAAAAAGTAAAAATTAAAACAAAAATATATTTATAATTATATATATATATATATATAAAAACAAATTTACATTCAATAGCTAATAAATAATAATACTATTTTATGTTTCGTTAAATTTAAATCAAAAAGCGTTTAGAATAACAGAAACATCTTATTCAATTAAATGGTGTTGTGTTATCTAAATACAAATAAATTTACTAAATCGTGATAAATATTTATAAATTTGAATGAATAGTGAAAATCAGTTTCGATTTCACTATTTAAAACTAATAATTTCATAATTTAAAACTAATTTGTTATGGTGTATTTAAAATTTTAGGACGTAACCTTTATAAATATCTAAGGAAATCTGCAAATTTTAAATGAAAAATTTCCAGATGATTGGATAAGTCTTAAAGGAACCGTAGAATATGGCCTGCCAGATCTGTCTCATCTAGTATAGATTATTTTTGGTATTACTTAAATCATAATCTGTAAAAAATAAAACCTGTAAACATTTATAAAGGTATGCAATTAAAGGAATCTGCACAATACCACCATACATGATACATATTTTAAACGGGTATTTATCTAAGGTTACCGCACTACCAAGATGTAAAGAGAAGCATTTTGAATACTTACTTTACTTACTTTACTTTTGTAAAATAGTATGCTTTCAAAATTTATTACGTTAAGTAATTCAGGACCAATACTGTGATAAATATCAGCTGACGAAGCTATTTAATTTGTAGTACTGTTGAGAAAGGTGTTATTATTAGCGTGTGCCCCAATAATTCCAAAATTAGCTATAAGGTTCATTATTGGATATATGTCTGAGGCTAATACGAAATAAAAAAAGTTACTACGGGACGTTTTACCTCGTTATATTTTTTTTTTTTAACCTCCGGGACCACCGTTAGGTATTGCTTCAGAGGATGAGATGAATAATTTGTAGCGTGTGTGAAAATGTTAAGCCTGACCGGGATTCGAACCCGAAACCTTGGATGAAAAGCCGTGACGCTACCACTCGCGCCATGGAGGCCACGTGAACCTAAAATAGTTTTAAATAATGTTAATAAAGTTTAAAACTTATCAGACTTCCGAAGTTATCTACGACACCTTAACGAAATGAGATAGGGATGTTATCTATTCTAACATTCATTGTTGACGTTACATAAGTTAAGAAAACTTTTTATTGAATTTTTAACAAATTCTTTATGGCTATTATTAACTATTACGTATGTTAGAGGTATATTTTCAGTGTAATAATAATTAAATTTACACTTTTTAATTCTACCTTTTATTAAAAAATTATAATTATTAATTTTTACAGTTAAACAAAATAATTTTGAATATTTTCCCACGTTTCATGAATTTTTGAATGAAAAATTATAAAGTATATGAAAAAAATTTTAGTATAATTTTTAAATATTCGCATAACTTATAAACAATTTTTTTTTTGCAAATATTTTCAGAAATCTTATGACGACAAATCCTGGGTTCAAAATTCATTTAAAGCAACAACCATGATTTAGCGCAAATGAATCAAAAAATGAAACAAAATTTAATCAAGTAAATTAGTGACAGGTAAAAAAAAACATCAGCAATAAGAAAAGATTCATCAGTTATAATAAAAATTAAAAAAAAAAAAATTATTAAAATAATTACGAGTAATATATTATAATCAATTTAAATATTAATAATTTAATCAGGGCTAAACTAAAATTACGTTTTTTAATTTAAAATATATTTATAGGGAAGTAGACATCGAAGAGTTTTAGTGCGGTAGGTCAGTAATTCAAACACATCTGTCCCACTTCTTAGTACTGCATTATACTACTGACATTAAATAAACTACAAACGCCACGAGCTAAGCTATGTAATTCATGTTCTTGGTAAGGTGACTAACATCAAGTAATTTCCAAACGAATAACACATTCCTATAACTTAATAAAGCTTCATCAATATAAAACTTATTAAATACTTATATATATATATTAAAAATACATATACATATTTTTTTATTAAATAATCATTCAATAAATAATTACTAACTGGAAAATTTATTATTTTTGTACAGAGACTCGTATATATGGGGCAATTTGTTGGTAAAATTTTAGGTTCAATATCTCCAAGGGGTTGGGTTTACCCAATCTCTTGTTATTAATGGTTATACTTTCTTTCAATTTTATTTATCTTACAAATACACAAGAAGAAGAACAGATAAGGTATGACGTCAAATATAGGAAAAGGCTTTGACTAAACGCTATATAAAGATTAATAGATATTTAAAAATACCAGTACAATAAGTTTAGACAATGGAGTGGTTCCGAAACGCGTCAATTAGCGATAAAAGAATGAAGTTAAGAAAGTTAGGCAGTACTAAACATAGAATATAACTATAGTGATCTTAGCAGAAAAGATAATAGTAATTATTATCTGAACAACAATTTTTAATTAATATTACTTAGAAATCCATCAACAGAGTAATATTCTTTCTGTAAAGAATATCTTTTAATTATAATTTGGAAGATTTTTCAAACTGTTCAATAACTTCTGTCATAAGCTGAAGTATTCTGTTTACCTACACGAAAAACTTTCAGTTGTCTGATTTGGTAAGAAAGAATATTGTATTTTTTTATGAGTAGGTGACTATTATTTGTCACTTGAATGTGCAAAGATTACACATTCATAAATATACACCCAAGGATAATTTAATAAGTCATTCTTTACGACTCGAACTTGAAACCTCCAGATGAAAATTATAGATAGATACGCTGTCACCATTGAAATGAAAAAAGATTTTGAAATGAAATGACATTGAAATGAAGTGAATGCTACAGTCTCACCATTGAGATCAGCGAAAAAAAATTAAAAAATATTTTTTAATGTTATTAATTTCTTCATTTTAACATTATGATTTAATTATTATTTATTAATTTTTAAATATAGTAATACATACGTCCCTTTAAAAATAAATAATATAGTATAACACACGTACTTCCCTTTTATAAATTAAAAAAGAAAAAAGTGCAATTTTTTTTAAATGATTTATCTAAAATTACTCCCCCTTTTTTGTTTTTATTACGGGTTCTTACTTGAAATACATATCAGTTACACTATTTTTACTTTGTATAAATGATTTCATTTTATGATATCTTTAATTTAATGATAATTAAAACACAAACAAGTTATGAAATAATTAAAAAAAATAATTTTATTAGTCGTAAAAAAAATTAAAGAAATACTGAAGAATATTTAAAATAATTAAAGAATAATGAATCGGTATTATAATTATATAACGGTACTAAAATATTACCTATTAAATTTTAAAAAATCGGATTTAATTTAGCTGATTGTAGCCTATATGAGAGTATGCATTAAATAACATTTTAACTCGTGTAACATAAATAATGAAAAACAATGTATTAAAAACCCATAACTAACGAAAGTCTCTACATAAACCTTCAACCACAGTTAAATGTTACGAATATCTTTAAACAAAAAACCTACGTCTAATAATTCATGAGAAACGTGTTACTATATAATAGTTATTTTACTTTAGAATTGATTTTAAATTAAAAAACTTTTAACTAATATTCTAAATTGTATATTAAATCTAAAAAACAGAATTTATTATTAAAAAGAAAATTACATCCACGTATTAATAATAGATAACTCGATCTAATTTATTGAATAATATTTAGGACAAGTTTAATAGATGTAGATCAGATATGATAAATTAATATCTATAATAGATGATAAAGGTAAATAAAAAGAGAGAAGATAATAAAGAGAAAAAAAGGCATACAATGAGAGAAGAAAAGAGAGGGGCACTTTCTAACACCCTCTCTATATACTAAAAATATGTTCGATTTATTAAAGAAATGTAGTCCATCTAAACCTGGACTATAACCGGACTGATAGCACGTGTAAAAGTATACTAATAAAATATATAGAATAAACAAAAAACAAAGAATGTGCGTGAACGTACACTTTTTATTTATTTATTAAGAAAACGAAAAAGTAAATAAATAACCGAGATAATACAAATATAAAAAACTATCTAAAATTGAAATAGCAATGAGAAAAAGTTCAAAAACCTTTAACCAAATATAAAAAAATATTTGGTTAATCATCATCATCAGTAGATAGAAAATTTAATAAAAATAAACATAATAATCAAACTTACAGTAAATGAAAACGAACTACACAGAATGTATCACAAAACGAATGACCCGATTTCAAAATCATATACATGTGAAATAACATATGGTCATTGAACAAAATTTGAACTATTTAAAAGTACTCGTCCTAGAGTTTCAAGTACTAGCCACCAGGTTGCAATAAGAACAGTCAAACATACGCTAACCTCAATCGTAAACACAACAAGGAGTCTATGCAATAAAAACGTTTTGTGGTCTACAAATAAGCAAGACGGAGCCCGTAATAACAGTTCACCTTGCGTTTCAAGATAGGTCCACTATAAAACAATCGTAGCTGGTATTAACGATTTGAAGAATCGAGGTATTTATGTAAGGGGATGATTCCACAGTGTGACCAATTACACCAGAGGAAAATTTGTAACAAATTCTATTAGATTTTCAGCGAAGTCCACAAAAGTTCACTTGTCGTGCTAGCCGAAAGTTTTCGATCTCACATCATATTGTTCGGCTGTGTTAAGACGTTTAGATTTCAGGCCGTACTGACAAGCTCTTTAGTAGTTGATAAAAGAAAACTTTTATGATATGTTGTTGGTTGATATGGAAGAGACTAGATTTTCTTACTGCTGATAATTTTTACTGAATTAAAATTTCACTTAGCGGTAAAATTCCATATCACAATGTTCGCATATGAGAATTCGCATGAGATCGTACAGCAGGAGCGAGATTTACCAAAAGCTTAGTTTTTTGCGCGGTTTCGTTTATAATTATTTAAATATTAAAAGGGTAAAATCAAAAATGTCAAGAAAAATCAAAATACAAAACAAGGGCGAAAATTTCACAAAAAAATAGAAGAAAGCAACTTCAAAAAGAATATTAGATAAAGCGGATAACAACCAAAACTCACAAAAAACTGACCCAATAGTTTAAATGTTTTAATTGATTATAAAATGTTTTATTTTTATAGAATGTTTTTTATAAGAAAATACAAAAAATACATTTAATCAAAAAATTTAATTTACTAATTGATTATATTTAACAAATAATTTTATTGATCAATTAATAATTTCATTTAATGTATAACTAGATAATCAATTAAATATTAAAGGATATATTAATTAATAAATCAATTTATTTTGAATGTAAAATAATGTATTAAAGCTATAACATAAGAAAAATGTAAATAACAAATAATCAAGCGGAAAAAACCAACTAATGAATGACTAATAAAAGTTTTTATTAAAAGAAAAAATTAAAAACCAGTTTCTTAAAATTATTATTTATTTTATACTTCCGGGAAATTTGCATGTTAATTTAATTTTTTTAAACGTAAAAACATGTATGTAAAAAATTTGATAAAAAAAGGAATGAAAACACTGTTTATTAAAACAACAAAATAAATGTTATGAACAATGTTACAAAAATAGTTTCCCACAATTTTTGGCCACTTTAATAAAAATAAAAAAGAATTATAATAATTAATTCTTAGTAATAAATATTTCCTGTAATAATAACAATATCAGCTTTCACCCGCTGTGAATTCAAATTTCAGATATGAAATTAGTTCCTAAAATTTAAAAAAAAAAATTAAATTACGGAAATAATAAATAATATTTTATGCTTCTGAACATATTATACAAGAGATTTGGTTGTGAGAAAAACTTATTATTTTAATTAATTCAGAAAGTTAATAATCATCACAATTTGTGGATGATTTGTTAATCCTAATTTTCCAAAGTGTATATTTTTCAATGCGTTACATATGTAAAGCGTTACAAAATTGTTCCGTCTGGAATTTCGTTCATTATATTATTTCCTTGTACGAAGTAAAGGATGATGTTTTGTGATAACGAAAAGTTTCGTTTTTCAGATTTCAAGGGAAATATCCATTTTGACTAGTTTCGGCGTGATGTCTGTATGTACGTACATATGTATCTCGCATAACTTTAAAACTATGAGAAGTAGGACGTTGTAATTTCGGAATCAGGACTGCTGTAATATCTAGTTGCGCACCTCCCCTTTTGACTGCAATCGACTGAAACTAAAGTGTCCAAAGTATCCAAAAAATTTGGCTTATCAACTTTTTATTAAGTGCAGTAATAAGCCCTCATTGAGAGCTTTTCAAGCATAAGTGGTACTTATTTTCATTGGTTCCAGTGTTATAGCCAAATAAAGTTTAATTAATGAAATATTTGTTTCTTACAAGGGGAAGGCACATCGAGTTGTATAAATCATTAAATTTAAATATATTTATTTATTTATTTATTTACTTTTAAGGCCGCAAAGGACCACTTTAGTCAGAATAATTCAAGTCTTTTTTGTCGATCTTTTGTCCTTTAAGTTCTTACCTTTTACTTTCTCCCAATATATAGTGTCATTCTTAATGATCTTGCTTACGATCCTCTTCTGAATAAACCCTTTTTGTATAATTAAAAGTTCTTACTTTAAAGTTGGTATTCGGATCTTTAAAAATAAATTCTAATTTTTCGGATTTATTAAGTAAATCTTCGTAAGTCAAATTTAATTCTTGCATGTCTTCTTTAATATCTTTGATCCAAAATAGCGGATTTTTTAAAGACCAAAATTGATCGATAATTCTGTTAGTAATCCTATCCTGCGGTAATCTTAAAAAGTGTGCACAGAAAGAAATTCGCTTCTTTTTCATACTACCAATTAAGGACGTACAGAAATCTTATTAGGCAATAATCTGTACTGATTTTCGTGTTTATATTTTTTGTTTATGCATGTTTTAAGATTTATTTATTAATAATTATTAACCTCTGATTGTAAAAATTTGTTTACGATAAATAATTATAAAAAATAAAAAAAACATCAGAAGTTATTAAAAAAATATAATTTTGCGTAAAATTTATTTTTTTTAAATGTGTATATAATGTAATTTAATCGGCGTACAAGGAAGTCAGGTGGTGTCCACATCAGACTTTTTATTATTGTAAACAGAATTGTGATTGATGAAAATTTTACTATCAAATATAATTTGTTTTTTAGTAAAGAAAACAATGGTACTTTAGCCTTCACT
This sequence comes from Lycorma delicatula, assembly GCF_047948215.1. Lineage (NCBI taxonomy): Eukaryota > Metazoa > Arthropoda > Insecta > Hemiptera > Fulgoridae > Lycorma > Lycorma delicatula. The sequence continues at coordinate 18,371,798 of NC_134462.1, forward strand.
TTTTTTAAAAAATAAATTAGACATGGAGAGGATGGATATCTTGTAGTAACTTACTATGTCAATAGTAAGTCTTGTAGTAAATTATAAATCTACAAATAAATAGAATACAATCGGTTCCTATTTACCGGAATCATAAGTAAATTTCAATACAAAAAAAAGTCCAGTGGTCAATAATTAAGGAAATATCTGCAAAAAAAACGCCCAAAAAAAAAAAAATTGAAAAATATTAAAACTGAAGGGAGATATATAAAACTTTTTTGAAATTTTATTTGTTGGATTATTTATACATGTATTGTAGGTATTAATTTTTCTTCAAAAAAATATTCTATAAAATTCCTCCGAAGAAAATCAAAATAAATTTTTCCGCGATATCCCTCCACTCCTTTAACGAATTTTGAACAAAAAAATGAATTAATCTGATTAATGCCTTACACCCAAAAATATTTGAGGCAAATTTGAATAAAATCAGTTAGGTCAACCTTGTGATGTATGGCAAAATTCAGTGCGACACACATACGTATATACATATTTTTTGGTCTATATGATCTAGTTGGATCCTAAAACGTAAAAATTTACAAAACCCCGATTCCCCATTTTTGATACGATCACCATACTTTCCTCTTTAATATAGCTCTTCAAGTTATATTCAACGAGGAAGTAAAGCAAGATAAATTTAATTTTTTTGAAGAAATAAATATAAACTACGCATTTTGAATTTTTATTGAAGTAAATCTCCATTACGTGTAATATTTTCAATTCATTGTTTTAAAAACGATAAAACGTATTCTTAGAACAAAATATTAATCAAAAATTTTTAGGATATAATTTGTTTGAAAAAGAATGCTAAATTATACATAATAACGTATTAGAATACAATACAAATTACTGTTTGTGTCAATATTTTTCTAAGAACCATGCATGATGAATGGAAACATTTATTAACTGCATAGGAATCGTTATTAATGATTCATAATACTTAATAAAATAAACTGAATGTACTCTAAAGAGAAAATAAAATGTTTAAGAAAATATTTAGGTTAATTCCAACGAAAAATACAGGAAATGTTAAATAAATAAAACAACAGATATAAATATTTTCTATGATACAATTAAATTAAATTTATTTAAACAGTAGCAGCAATAGGTTGACGTCCGATAATAGTTACTATGGTAAAAGATAATGAATTTCGTAATATTGAAAAATACTATGTTGCCTCACAGAACTCGAACCCGGATATCTCCTAATGAAAAGAATAAATTCAACCACTCCGCTACGGAGAGATTACTCCATAACAATAAGGTTTCCTTTAAATATAGTAAACATAAAGAAGGTTTTCAGAATATGTTTGCTTGGTATCTATTTCTTCAAGGTCACAATCTGGAAGGTTTATAAGTAGTTAAACAAGAATTAAGCTTAACTCGTAATTAATAGCAACTTTTGATGAATAGAAAATTTTGATTTTAATAAAACAATTAATAATCATTTATAAAGTGTAACAAAAAAAACCAAGATGTATAAATAATCTACTAATATTTGTTTAAATTAAAAAATTCCATTTCCTGGTCGACTGAGTTCAAGAAAAACAAAGGTTAATTATTATTTATATTTTTTTGCTTGTAAATTGATTTATCACAAAATTAATGGATATGTACAAAAATATTAATTGTTTAATACTAATCTCTTTATAATAAACGAAAATTTTCAATCAGTTTAATTTTGACGTTGATTCCACAGTGTATAAAAAAAATAAAGAACGTTATACCTCTGTCTAAATAGGGTTTCATCCTCTGCAGACTACTACTAGGAGAAAAATTAACTGAATAAGTATGCAAGTAAATAATAACAGTTGTAAACATATTACTGACAAAGACTTTTTTTTTAACGTTTACATTTTAACTACTGAAAATCAACTGTTATGAACATAATAATTTTAAATTTTATTTTCATTTTAAATCCCATTTATAAAAATTTATATGCACAACTATAAAATTCATAATTAATCAGTAATCCCTGATGATGGAGCAATAATCCGAAAGCGCTTGGATAGTCAATACTCACAATTGTTGCTAAGTGGATACTTTATTTTAACATAAAGTAAATAATTAGCTAATTACGACTTAGCTTTATTAGATAATAGTATCACAGAAGCCAGAATACAAATAACAAGTATAGAAGAACTTGCGAATAAAACTGGACTTAAAATTTCTTACGAAAGACTAAAATGATGGCTATAGATCGTTTAGTTTATTAATTCTGTGAATATTAATGGAAACAAAGTAGAACTTGTAGAAAAATTAAATATCTTGGAGAGATCATTACTTGTAATAAATTATTAATTATTAAAAGACTTAATAAATTATTTAAAGTGCTACAAGTAACCAAAAATACTTACAACAAAAAATCGCTCTCGATTAACACTAAAATTAGACATTATAAAACTGTGGTTAAACCGGTAATTACTTACGCGAGCGAGACTTTATTTAGATTAAATTAGAAAAATGGGACTGAACCTTTGCTTAAAGTTGAACGCAGGATTCTTAGAACCTGCATAAACAAAAAATATAAACACGAAAATCAGTACAGATTATTGCCTAATAAATGTCTGTAGGAAAACTTGGAATCATTAATTGATACTATGAAAAATAAGGGAATTTCTTTCTGTACACACTTGTTCAGATTACCGCAGGAAGAGAATTATCGATCAATTTTGGTCTTTAAAAAATCCGCCATTATGGATCAAAGAAATTAAAGAAGACATGCAAGAATTAAATTTGACTTAAGATTTACTTAATAAATCCGAAAAACTAAAATTTGTTATTAAAGATCCGAATACCAACTTTAAAGTAAGAACTTTTAATTACACAAAAAGGGTTTATTCCGAAGAGCATCGTAAAGCAAGATCTATATATGACTCCCAATGACTAAATATTGGGAGAAAGTAAAAGCTAAGAACTCTAAGGCCAAAAGATCGGCAAAAAAGACTTGAATTATTCTGACTAAAGTGGTCCTTTGCGGCCTTAATAGTAAAAAAAAGTAAATAATTATATAAGAAAAATTCAATTTAGGTAAACTTTTGAGCTACGGAAACTATGGTGATCTATCTCCCCATTCCCTTGAAAAATTTAACCAAAATTAAATTATATTAATGACCCAAAATTTAATTATATCAATTATATTGAGAAATAATGGTAGACTTCATATTTATCCAGTGTCAAGGGTAAGCTGATGACATCAAGCAAAACTATAAAATTAAAAAATAAAATTATTAATTAACTCCCACTACATTGAATAAAATTCAATTCAAACCTTCGTGATGGAGTGGTAGCGTTTCTGTCACATCCGGAAGTGCCGGGTTCGAATCCCGGTCAGGTATGATATTTTTCATACGCTAAAAAACTATTTATTTCATATTCCCACGACACAGGCTTCCAGCTTATGCGAAGAATTAATCATAGAAAAGAAAGTGATGCTAATATATTGGAATCCTCTGATTAGAAAAATCTGATGTGGACTCCACATGACTTTCTTCTACGCCTTATTAAATTACATATACACCTTTTTTGTAAATGGAAAGAGTAAAATGTTATTGCATTAATAACTTTTGATATTTTTGCATTTTGTTTTTATTGTTATTATTGAATTATTTATTGTAAAAAAAAAATTTATATAGAGATTAATAATTATTTAATCAATACATTTCAATTAAAAAAAAAGAAAAGTCCAAAATCCAAATATCTTCGGATTTTTGGCTTTTATGAACACTATTGGTCCAGTCGATTGCAATTAGAAAAAGAGTTGCACAACTAGATGTTACAACAGTCCTAAATCCAAAATTTCAATATCCTACGGCTAATCGTTTTTGAGTTATGTATATACGTACATACGTCACGTCGAAACTAGTCGAAATGGATTCACGGATGTTCAAAATGAATATTTCCATTGAAATCTGAAAACCAAAATTTATCACAATACTTCCTTTACTTTGTACAAGGAAGTAAAAAGGGTTTTTGTTGGCACTCATTTTATGGGTGTGAATAAGAAACACCTTCAGAAAATAACTTTGTTACCTAAGGGGAATAAATTATATGAAAAATTTATTTAGAATTAAGAGTAAAATTTTAAGATAAGGGGACCCATAAAGATCTGAATCTCCTCGCTCCCTCCACCGAAATATTATGATCGAAATTCAACGGTACAAATATCTTATATACAAAAATCATTCTGCTAAATTTCATCCAAATCAGTATGTCACATCAAATAACCAGTCATATATCCAGACTGGTGATATAAAGCAATCAACAGCTTGACATACATACATAAAAGTTTTACGTAATTAGGAACTTAAATTCTATTAGAATTCTCAATGGTTAAGTTGTGTTTTTGGTTGAAGAGATTTATGAAATATTAAAATTTACAAACACTCCAAAAATGAAAATTTAATCCAAAAGCATATTTTTATTTATGTAGTAATCTATATAGCTATATAAAAGAGAGATTAAAAGATTAAATTTCTTAACTACACTATATTATTTTATTACATATATATATATATATATAAATTAATAATATAATGTCGAAATTAATAATAATATAAATATGTAATAAATAATATAGTGTAGTTAAGAAATTTAATCTTTTAATCTCTCTTTTATATAGCTATACAGATTACTACATAAATAAAAAAAACCTAAACATATATTCGATTGATACTTCCTGTAAAAAATATCTTTATCCTCTCACTTCTACATCAAATAACTAACAAAAATCATAATACAATGAAATAAGGAAATATAATAAGTGTACTGAACGATAGAAAAAAAATTCAAACCTCTGAAGAGAATTCATAAAAAAAATTTTTTACTTTATAAATTTCGAAAAAACTACAGTAGATAACCTTTAGCAGTAGCTATTAGGTCACTTTGGGTTATGGTTCAATGTTTTTTTATTTAAATCAATTTAAATAAAATTGTATATATATATATATATTTCCAATGAATTTTTTGTTTTCTCCAACAGTTTTACAGCTACTACCGGATCTGGTGTGATGGTAATAGGCAAACGTAATTACGGCTACCGCAGCTTGCCCAGTGTTGACATAGCTGCAGATGTGCAATGTTAAGTGTAAATGTACCGGTAACTATTTAGTCTGGAACAGACTGAAACGAAGTATCCACTCGATATCTAGAGACATGTGATTTAATTGAAACCCAACTACTTAAAATACTGGTATTCACAATCTAGCAAAAATAACTGTCTTTACAAGGATTCGTACATTGTACAACAATTCAGCTGATTCTCAATAAATTATAACCTATAAAGTAAAATATTATCGAAAGTAAACGTAACAAATTTTTGTTCAATCTTCTCATATTAATTTTGATCTATGAATGATGTTTATTACTATTATAGGATAAAACAACTGTACTATTAGTGCTTTAGTATTTAATTATTTTTAATTGCAATTAATAGCGATTTTCGTATAAATTTGATTTAGATTATTTTGCGCTGATTTATTCAAAATCATTAATATTTTTAAATATTATATTATTTTAACCTACCGGTTTGGTCCAGTGGTAAAAACTTGTCGTAAATTAAGAGATTTCGAAGTCGAAGTTCACATGTTCAAATCCTAATAAAGGTAGTTATTAACTTTTATTCGGATTTGAATACTAGATCGTGGATACCGATGTTCTTTGGTGGTAGCGTTTCATTAATTACATTAATTTCATTAATCACACATCTCAGGAGTAGTCAACCTGAGTTTGTTCAAGATTAAAAATTTACCGGTAAATTACACTAATAAGTCTATAATAACTTTTACATACATTTCACTTTTATTCAAAAGTTTTATTTTCGTATTTTGAATAAATCTTAAAATTTCGTTTATAATTATCATGATTAGTTTAAAATAAAAAAATTAAAATAATAATTTAAAAAAAATTAAAAATCACTTACCGTTAAGTGTTTTGACGTGATCCTCATGTTCGTCATCACTGTCGATATGTGGAATTGATGCATCCATTTCATACATAGGGCTAGTCTGTATACAAGAATCCTTGGTTTCAGTCGTACAAATCTCTGGTGCATGGCAATGAAAACACGGGAAAGGTAATTCATCTAATGGTATTCGTTCGATAGCACGATCTACAGAAATGACGAGATCGTTTAATAATTCAGGCAATCCGTCGTCCATTGTGCTCAGCGCGGTGGCCGGCAGGACGGATAAACTACCCTCGCTCCAGACCGTCGCCAGCTGTAAGGGTCTCGCCCGCACGCACAGGTACACGTCCCTCGGCCGTAGACAGGCGGGGGACAACTCACCCAGGTGCAGGACTACGCCTGCTGGTCCAAGGCTGGTCGGCCAGCCCAATGGTGATACACCGCTCCTCACCTGCACAAATCAAACATAAAATATTATTTTAAACTGATTGTAATTTAAATTATATGTATATATATTTATTATAATAAATTAGAACGATTAAAATAAAATCAAATAATACTTATAATGCATCTGCTGGCATAAAATGATTTATTGCCAATATTCTGCATATAATTAGCCAGAATGATGTGGACAACACATGACTTCCTTGTTCGCCTATTAAATTACATATAAACATATTTTTAAAATGAAAAGTAGAAAACATTTTATTTCATTCATAACAAATATTTTTTCATATTTATTATTTTTTTTGATATTACTGAATTATTATTCATTGTAATTATTTTTTTAGAATGAGAGGTTAATAATTATTAATAATCAATATATTTAAACTACAATAAAAAGTTTAAAAAAAGGAGACAGTCAGATTCGTGCCTTCCCCTTGTAAGATCCAAATATTTTATTAATTAAAATTTTTTCGCTATAACTCTGGAACCAATGAAAATAAGTACCACTTACAATATATCGTTAAAATGCTCTCAATGAGGAATTATTACTGCAGTTACTAAAAAATTCAAAATCCAGATTTTTTGGGGGATTTGGACTTTTTTTGGACCTAAAAGGTCCAGTCGATTGCACTCAAAATGGGAGGTGCATAGCTAGATGTTACATCAGTCCAAATCCAAAATTTTGAGTTTTGCGAGATACATACATACGTACGTACGTACAGACGTCACGCCGAAACTAATCAAAATGGATTCAAAGTGTATATTTCCGTTGAAATCTGAAAACCGAAATTTTTCGCAATCACAATACTTCGTACAAGGAAGTAAAAAAATATAAAATTAACACATAAAATTAGCATCGTTTCAACTTCTATGTAAAATACAAGTAATAACTTGTTAATCTAACACACACACACACACACACACACAGTGAAAAATTGTAAAACACATTATTCAGTTATTAAATAAAAATAATAATTGCTTAGAATTATTTACTATAAAAAAACTGCTTAGAATTATTTACTATAAAAATCAATAAAAATGTAAATAAAAAATCTATAAATGTCGACGTCTTATTCTTCTCATCTTCATGTATTTAGGCTGTTACGTCATCCAAAAGTAATCTGCTCTATCTATCTCTTCTTGAGTCATCCAAACATTTGCTGCCCGCTTGGCTTGAAATCAAAGACTCCTCTCGGCAACTTCGACGTTTCCATCCGTCCTAAGTGATCCGTCAATATTTTGTTGTCCTTTAATTAAAATTTTAAAACTTTAATTCCTTCTCTGTTTCAAAATTTTCCTTCCTGTCTGTTCTTCTTGTTTATCCTGCTACTTGCCTTAAAAATATGATTTCAGCAGCCTGGAACTTCTATGCTGTCATCGTCCGTGTCTCGCTACCAAACAGGCAACTAGGAACTGCCATTACTTTATAAAATTTCATTATTGTATCTTTTCGAACCTTATTCATCAATGTGTTTTTAATGTTGTTACTCATTATGGGAAAGTCATTTGCCAGCTATTATTTCTGCTTGTCATCATTTCTATGTATAATCTTTTGTAAATAATTTTGCTCTCCATATAATGGTTATTTATTTTATTCATTATTCTATCTATTCATTTGTATTTTTTTATGATTAATTCATCATATAAGCTTCGAAGCTTGTACATAGGAATATGAAATGGAAATTTGTAATCCATGAAAAATGCCATGCCTGACCGGAATTAGAATCCATAACCTCCAAATGAAAGGCCGAGGCAGTATAATTCCGCCACGGAGAAATTTAAATTAAATTAAAAGAAATTTTATAAACGCCTTTCAAAAAAAAAAAATTGAAAAAATAATTTTTGTAAATAATTATTATATTCTGTTTTTAAGATGAAATTTGTTCCACTATTTATTAAAAGTAATATATTTATATTAAAAAGAAGTGTTGAGGAAAAACCTCAAATAAAAACCAGTTTGGCATAACAGAATAAACAAACTTTCTAGGACGCAGCATCTTATCAAGAAATCTAAAACAAAAAAAGTCTCTCAATAGCAAAAACATTAAAACACTATAAAACTGGTTGTGGTTACACAACCAGAAATTAGATGAGAGTGAGACAATCTTCAAAACAACCAGTACTACAGCAATAGACAAGATTCTTAGGATAGAAAGAAGGTTAGTCAGAACGTACATAAACAAAACATATAAAAAGAATGGGCACTGGAGACTCACTTAAATGAAACAGTCTACAAAGAAATAGTACCAGTAACCAGCACAATTAAAAAGAAACGGCTCTCATTCTTGAGACACCTAATTAGAACATCGGAAAATAGAATTATCAGGAAAATAATAGAAAAATTATGGAACAACAAAACCAACATAAAATGGATTACAGAAATCAAAGAAGACATGAAGGAACTCGAAATTACAGTGGAAGATTTGAAGAACAAAATAGACAAAATTAAGAAACTCGTAAGACAAACAAATTAGACAACAAACAATAGGAAGGGTGAATTCAGACCAAGAAAGAAAGTTAAGATCCGAAAGAATGAAGAAGTACTGGACTAATAGGAAACTGAAAAACCCCTCCCATAAAAATTGACTGAAGTGGTCCAATGTAGGCCAAAAAAAAGGAAGTGTTAATAAATACATTAAAAGATGTAAATTAATATAGAACTATTCAAAACCACTCAACTAGAAATTTAAAAAAAGAAATATAAATTCCTAGATAAATATTTAACCAGACATTATTTAAATAAATAAATAAAGATTTGAGTTGGAACAAAGGTTTACTAATTGATAAATATTTACAGAAAAAAAAATTTTCGTAGCAATTATAATGTTAAAAATTTATGTACAACTTTATTTACATAATTTATTAATGTAACTTTGTATAAATTTTCTGCATTGGACATTTAAAATAATGAATCATAAAAATTAATAGAGGGATATAATTAATTACTTTCTTATAATATATATGTATATATAAACACGCCGGCGCACGACAGAGAGAGAGACACACACGCACACACAAAATGACAAAAATAAATTTATTCTTCTATTTACAAAATAAAGAGTTAAACTAAAGGAAATTGTTGTCTATAACACAAATATTACATCACTGATGAGAAAGCATTTTATTAATATTTTGTCAACAAATATTACTAGAGAATTCTGAAACGATATAAAAAATACGATGTTCACCCACTCTCATTAACCGTTTAGTGGTTAAGCTCAGTTGTTTAACAAGCCATTACGTCACGCTGTTCTTCATAAAATTAACTTAATGGAATAAATTTTCAATTCATACTTACTTGATTAGACAAGTTTTTGTACGTTTGAACATCCCAAGACATTCTTAACGTTATTAAAAAAATAATATAACATTGCTTTCAGGTTTTTTTTTAATGCTTTTTTACATTTATTTTTTGCAAAGGCGATAAACGAAAATTTTTCGCGTTTCCCATTCAAACTATAAAAAAACTTTTAAATAAAATAAATTAAATGTTTAAGAAACGGATGTCAAAGAAAAACTACAAAATAACTTAAAACAATTTTTTTCAAGTGTTTTAATTAAGAGTTTTTACTTTCCCAATTATAGTCACTGTATAAGGAAATACTGTAATCGGACCAAAATTTGTATGTCAGAAGTTTTCCAGGTCTTAACGTTTCGTTACCCTTTCCCTAATTAAAAAACAAATTAAAAATTCTGGAAATAAGCATGTCCATCTCTAGACTAGATGGATCAATTCCAATGAAATTTGGGCCTATGATTTCCGTATGTGAAGCATTGGTGTCATTCAAATTTTGGTAAAAACAGGTCAAAGAAGACAGACTCAAGAGATGTAAATTTTTTACATAATTTAATGTCCAAGTTGACAGAGACACATCTATAATATTCCAGCGGGCAAGCTCAAGTAGAACCTCGACCCTTATCGGGAAGTAATGGCTTGGGTTATTGACACTCACATTATTTCTAGTTCAACCCATCTTAACAATGGTTATTCGACCAAAATCAAAAAGTACTAGAGGCAAGACTTTCATGACGGGGTAGGCGCTTTCAAGCCACAGATGTACTAATTACATCATTCACATTCTCTTAGCACGGGGTCGTGAGTGAAAGGAGGCTTTTTTCTGTTTGGCCTCCAGAACCTCCATATGATATACTAACATGATATGTATGAATTAAAATTAAGTGTAGTCATGTACAGTCTCATGTCGACCATTCCTAAGATGTGTGGTTTAACTAAAACCCAACCACCAACCCACCACCACTAACTTCTATTTGGTATGAACCTTAAAATTCTCGACTTCGAAATCAGGTGATTTGCGATGATGAGTTCACCACTAGATTAACCCGATGGTTCAGTAAAAGGAGGCTGTAGATCTTTGAGACTTCGGCATTTTCCTCCAAACCCTTGCGTCAATTACGCCACAAGTAATGCAAGGCAACCAGATGAACTTCAACCGATTAATGAAAATAACTCGATGTGTCCAGGGGAGTGGAATTAATGACCGTAAGACAAGGCTTTTATTAGCAAACTTGTTGAACCCACCACCACCATCCCTTTCATTTTTTCCTCTTCTGTGTTGCTTTCTTTCTGTTTTTGTTTTTGATCTCTATGTATCGCGAGTAACTTTCTTCTAGCTCTTTAGCTAAGATGTTTTATGATGCATGATTTTATTCGAATTCTTAATAGAGATGGATGCAAAAAAAACTTTTTTTTGCCATTTCTGGACTCAATTCAGTCACATTATTATACCTATCATATGAGTCCAGTACATTATATTATATTACTTTTGTTATGTATTTGAGAAATTTTATTCAGGGAGGTTAATTTTCAGGTTTTTTTTCAGGGATTGAGCCATTTTTATGCTTTTTAGGTATGCTTTTTTTACGTATGCTTTTTTTGTTAATATTTTCAGTTTAAATCAAACGATTTTTATGAAATTTTGTATGATTACTTCTTAATAAGAGTTCGTTTAATTTTGATTAAAAACAATTCGTTTAATTTGGTTACACAACTGGTTAAGTGATGGAGAAGATAGATTACCATGTGTCTTATATTACAACATTTTCCTCAAAAATAGAATAATTATTTTACATTACAAATGTATTTTTTTAAATTTAATCACTTACCTATATTGTACCAATGTCATCTAAAACTTAATCATTACTTCTTTTTTAAAATGTGTATTGTGTATGAAAAGAAACAAATTACGAGTTATATATACAAAATAGTTATTAAAAAATAAAACCTCGATTACTAATTGTATAAATTTATCTAAAATAATTAACAAAAAATTGTTAAGTTTTTATTTCTTTTCTTACAGGCATTTTTTTAGTCTACAGAAAGTTAAAATTAAGTAGAAACCATTAAATTCACTACCTCATAAACCTAAACAGGCACTCGACTATAACGTACAATATATGTAATATTAGAATTAGTTATATAACTTATTCTCTCTTGTAAAAAAATGAAAAGAAAGAAAAAGTTGTTTAATTAGTTTTTTATCGTTTTAATAACTACTAGGAAAAAAGCGAGCCTATGGCCCGCAACGAAAATGTTACATGGTTTTTGTTTCATTAAACATGATTTTATTAGTGTGTCTGCCAATTTTAACTAAATAACGTTCATGAAATTAGCGTACTACCAACAACGAACACATTTAAAACGAAAAGCTTCAAAATCCTGAACATTTTTTACTGGTTTTTTGATTTGTGAATTTTTAACACAGTTCTAACGCGAATGTTTTCCTTTTTTTACAAAAACACCAAATAATTTTTAGATAAATCATTCGTATCAATAAGTATAAATCATTCGGATGCTGCACGCAGCCGGCCGGCGCACCACCGCTCAAATCCGCTCTGCGCCAATAGCAGCTAAAATAAAAATGTGAGCACGTACAATAAACAAACAAACCCACGCACCATCCTGTTTTCTAGGCAGATATCTTCAATTAACCCACAAATTGCGCAAATGGTAGCGTTTCGGCCTTTCATCCGGAAGTCCCATGTTCAAATCCCGGTCAGGCATGGCATTTTCACATATGCCACAAATCATTCAACTCATCCTCTGAAGCAATACCTGACGGTGATCCCGGAGGTTAAAAAAAACCCCACTGGGTTTGTCTAGCTGGGTGTTTTATATTTAAGTTTTTGATTTCCCTCCCTCAGTGTAACGCCCCCTTTAGTAGATAAAACAATTTAAGACAGCTTATGTTACTTCCAAACCAAAGACCTGTTACTACTCAAACGTTGATTGTAATATACAACAGTTAAATAAATACATAACCACTATGAACGTAGTCGGGTAAAAAGAATATAAGAAGGGTGTAAGGAAATCTTAAAAGTGATTAAACACGTATATAAATTTTAATGGTATAATACTATTGTAGTAGTTTTACTAAATTACATTAACAACAAATACTATAATACATTTCTTCCTGTACAGCGAAAGAGAGATAAAAATATTAAATAGATAAAATGCATAAATAATTTGTAAAATAAAATAATAAAAGACGGATTTATAATAGAAAATTATCCCGATATAGTTATGTTATGAAAGTATGAATAAAGTAAAATAATAATTTAATATCCATTAATATGTAACTTATTGAATGTTGGTAGTAATAAAGTAATAACAATAATAATAATAATAACAATAATAATAATAATAATAGATAATAATGAAAATATTGATGATTTATATGGCAGTAATAATTACATAATTATATTAAAAGTTAAAAACAAATTAATTTAATAATCTGTTTATTACAATAATTTTCCCCTATATAGATATATAATTTAAAAAAAAATTGCATTGTAAAATACAGACGAGTATTAAATATGAAAAAATAAGCTTACACATAAAGCTGTTCGTACAATTTTATGATATTTTATTCATAACCTGATAATCAGTAATTAATATCGTATAACATTTAAAATTATATATAATAAAATAAATAGTAAAAGTGAACGTGTATGGAAAAAACATATATAACACAGTTATATTATATAACAATTATTCATTATACTTTGTTACCTATACAAGGTACACAAGAAATGTATACCACAGCAAAAAATTTTAAATTGTTATATCTAAGAATATATTTATAAAATTTAAATTAAAAAACATTAATATAACATTATACCTACATACGTTTTGACTGTGGATATCTAGTTATTAACATAAATTTATAAATAAAGTTAGCAGACTTGTCATAAGGGGTTAGTGAAAGCTATAGGGAACGATCATGAACTTACATATTATAATCTTAAGCTACATTTTAGATCAAAATAATATTCATCTTATATTAAAGGCGACATCATAAAGTTCTATATTGAATTAAACAACAGGTTTAGTTTAACAACAAGTTTTATTAAACTATTATAAATATAGATATACAATGCAATTTCAGATCATACAGAATTTGTATTCATGTATTAATATATTTATATTTACGCGCACGTTTGTTTAACTATAGCGGAAACACTAAGTAAAAATTTATAAAAATATTAAAAAGTATACAATTTCCTTAATAATAAATTACTTTCAAAAAAAAAAAAATCTAGCAAAATATTGTATGACTTTCCCAGTTACCACGGTCTTGATAAAGTATATCACTTTTATGATCCGGAATGTAATATAAAATATAATGTAGTCGAAGCTACTTTAATTTTAACAGATTTTAATGAAAAAAAATTCAAAAAATAAATTTTTTTCAATAATAAAAATTAAAATAAAGAAAAAAACAAAATATATGTTTTTTTTTAGAGAGGATGGAAAGTTTTAATAAAAAATTTTCTAAAATTATTCATTTATAGATTAACAAATCTTCGTCAATAAGGTTTTCTCTAAATCTTATACCTCCTTCAATAAAGGATAAAATAAGAAAAAAAATTATAATCAAAAGTTTTTGCATTCTAGGTCCGGGGTCTATAATTTTAAAAAATCTAGACAATTGTTAATTTCTCTATGTATGAAGTATAAACTTTCAAATAACCTAATGTGGGCACCACATGACTTCCTTGTACATCTATTAAATTACATATACACACATATTTTAAAATAAAAGTACCTAAAATTTTATTTCATTAATAACTTATATTTTGTTTTTGTGATTGTTATTATTATTGAGTTATTAATCGGACGTTAATAATTGTTAATAAATCAATATATTTGAATTAAAATAAAAGTTAAAAAAAAGAGATGAAGTCTGATTCGAACCGTTTTGCCTTCCCCTTCTAAAATGTAAATATTTCATTAATTAAAATTTAATTTGGCTATAACATGATAACATCATTGAAAACCTCTCAATGAGGTTTCAATGATACTGCAATTAAATAAAAGTCTAAAATCCATATTTTATTTGGATTTTGGGCTTTTTTGGACACGGTTGGTTCGTCGATTGCAATAAAAAGGGGAGGTGCATAACTAGAAATTACAACAGTCCTAAATCTAAAATTTCAACAACCTGCGTCTAATCGTTTTTTTAGTTACGAGAGTTACATACATGCAACTCGTATACATACATACACATATTATACGTACATACAGACGTCACGCTGAAACTAGTCAAAATGGATACTTCCGTTGAAATCTGAAATTTTTCGTCATCACAGTACTTCTTTACTTCGTAAAGAATCTTTTAAAGATTATTAAAAAAATCTTTAACCGATGGGTGTTAAGTAAAAAAAACAACAAAAAAAATTTAACAGGCGAGGGTTGATTTTTTGAAAAACGTTTTTGATTATTTTTACATTGAAAGTAAAAAATTTGCTTTAATACAGTTTTATCTAAAATTAAGTAAACCGAAATTGTTTTATTCGCAATATTCCCCACCCCTCAAACGAATTAAATAATATTAAAATGGTTAATGCCTCATATATAGAAATATTTGATCCAAATTTGAAGAAAATCGGTTTGGTTAATACTGAGATATAAGGCCAAAAGCAGTGCAACAATCTACCTACATACACATATACATATGTTTTTTTTTGTCTAGATGAACTCCAGTTGGATCCTAAAACGTAACGATTTGCAATAGGTGAAACTTCATTTTTGACACGATTAACATACTTTCTCCTTCAATACAGCTATTCTAGCTATATTTTTTTAGGAAAGTAATATTCCTTTAATCTACATACCCGAACCCAAAAGCAGACTGTGAACCTCACTATGTAGTGGAATTTCCTTAGTAGTGAATCCCCACTGGTGTAGTGGTGGGATATATATTAAAAAAATTCCACATTAGAAGGTTTTTTTCACCAAAATGAACCTATCTTAAGATAATAATCGTGGTTTAAATGAGGTAACTATTTCATCTCTTCATAGATTTTGATAAAACAATTATGATTAATTTCTTGCTTATAAAAATTCTCTTAATAAATTTCATGACCCACCCATGTTTACTTAAATTTATTTACATATAGAATTTTTTTATGTTATTTTATAATTTTGGATTCAGGAACTTTCAAAAGTCGAAAGTGCTCTATGACCAGTTTCCATATTTCGCCCCATTTCAATATATACATTTCACTAAATTATATTTATCTATTTTTTTAAAATTGAAATTTTTTCAAAAAATAATTTTAAAAAGTGAAAGAGAATCTCAGAAATCTTGTATCTGGAGTAGCAAAAATTCCCTTTTCTCCGAGAAAATATGTTTAATCAGCAAGAAGAAGCAACAACAAGAATAATATAACAAAAGTGATATCGGACTTAATTTCAACCGAAAAAAAGAAAATTATCTGATGAATTATAATTCTGCCAGTACATTATTAAATTAAAAATTAGTAGTAATCATCACATTAAAAATTTGATATTTCATATAAATTACAATCCATAATTTTTATAAATTATATAATATAATTTTTTTCTTTTTCCGTTTAGCCTCCGGAACCACGGTAAGGTATTACTTCAGAGGATGATATGTATGAGTGTAAATGAAGGGTAGTCTTGTACAATCTCAGATCGACCGTTCCTGAGATGTGTGATAATTTGAAACCCAACCACTAAAGAATACCGGTATCCACGATCTAGTATTCAAATCCATATAAAAGTAACTGCTTTTACTAGGATTTCAACCTTAGAACTCTCGACTTCGAAATCAGCTGATTTTCGATGACGAGTTCACCACTAGACCAAAACGGTGGGTTTACGGCCTATAATCTAATTACGGCCGGTTCACAGAAAGGGAGGCCAAAGAAGAAAAAACATCACAGAAGAAGAAACAGCAGAAAAAGAATCACAAAGCGACTCATCACCATGGACTAGAGTCTGGCTGTCCGAGCCCAGCCGAGATGCAGTACGAGTGGCAGCCAGAATGAAGAACTTTCTCTTTACCAATCACCTTTCCTAACTTACAATTTTACTTCAGTCAGTACATGCGACTCTCTCCGGAGAAGGGAACGCATTGCTTCCTCC
Organism: Lycorma delicatula; assembly: GCF_047948215.1. NCBI lineage: Eukaryota > Metazoa > Arthropoda > Insecta > Hemiptera > Fulgoridae > Lycorma > Lycorma delicatula. The sequence goes on from NC_134462.1 coordinate 18,388,600, forward strand.
AAAAATTAGGTCCACGGAAGGCGTTATTCCGAAACGCGCTAGCACCGAAAGGACTGAAGGGGTATTACGCCGGGAGTGCGAGGATAGTAAGCGCTTTGTCTCCCACGATCAGCCCCGGTTAATTGTTTCGCGTTGTTCTGAAGTACCGGAACGCAAAAACCGACTCCGTCCATAAATAAAATAATAAAAATCTATAACCGCCATTAAATAAATAACGACCCAACCGATAAAACAAAGATACAACAGCAAGGGACATTTGTCCAGGTTCTGCGATTAGTAGGGAGATAATTACCTCCCGCTACTCTTGCGTTCCTTCCGTTACGTATACTAGTTATTACCAGCGGTTTCGTTCGCGTGGATTTTGGATTTATACCTAGAATAATTTTTCAAAAAAAAAAATTAAATTTTTGTAAAAATTCTATCATAATTTAAAGGTTTATTCTTTAGTGGACATATTGGTAATTTGGTCATGTTAGTTTTTCTATTAACAAATTGGATTTCTAAAAAGTGATGAATTACGTAGAATTTTTATGAGAGGTTTAAATACCAGTTTTCACTACTGAAATACCTACCGTCTCGAAATATAAAACTACCATGAAAAATTTCCCTACCCAAATTAGATCTTTAAAATGGTGTAAACATGTAATTTTTTTTTTTTTTTAAAGAAAAATATATAAATATTAATGTTTACGACTTAAAAAAAAATTTTCAATTAAAAAAATTCCCTCCCTTTTTATACTTTTATTAATAAATTTTCCGATATCCTTCCATAGTGAGTACATTATATATAAAATGAATATACACTCCAAAATTCAACTTTATTTTCCAAAATTCATCTACCTAGGTTAAGAGGTTTGAGGTGTGAACTGATGAGTCAGAAGGATAATTTCTTTTACATACATAGAAATAAATTATTGTTATTATCATCATCATAAATTTATAAATTGTTTTATACTAAATTAAAAATACTTGAGTGATTCTTTATTTGGTATAATATTTCTTAATAAAATTATTATTTCTTTAACTATATAAAATTTACAACGTGTAAAATTAATCAAATTTAATCAAATTTCCGTATTATTAATAATAATATTATTTCCATGATTATGATGAGAATAATAACAAAATAATTTATTTCAAAGAACTTTCTATAATTTTTAACACTTGAAAAATAATATTAATAAACCGACTAATTTCCATTAATATTCTTATAATAAAATAGAATACGATTTAAACCCGCAAAATAATAGTAATAATCATGATAATTCTAATATAACAATACGTTGAATAAGTATTGTGAAAGTTAAGATAACACTTAATTGATTGCAATATTATGACAATACAAATGATTATAAATTTAAATGATGACAAATTGAGTAAAATATTATTGTTAGGTTAAAGTAAAGAAAAAATTGATTAAAATTTTTAAAGGTAAAACGAATTGATTTTGAAAATAATTCCATTTTAATAGTAATATTCTGTTTTTTTTTTTCTTAATGTGTTTATTTACACTGAACTTAATTAAAAAATACAAAAGAAAAAATCCCTTTCGGCACGCCGGAAGGCGGAGGTAGATTTCCACCTTAGAGTTAAGAAAAACTCCAAATTTACTCAATACAACAATAGTTGCATGTGAAAAACATTTCAAATGTTTAGTATACAAGTCCCACCTTCTTATTATTCCGGTAAAATTTTGGTCATCCCTTACCGTAACCGGTTGTTCATATAAAAAATTGTTTCAAACAAATTTTTTGGTAATTTTTAGAAAACTAACGACCACTTGAAACCGATTCGATACTGTGTCTATTAACGGACGTATGATTGTTTTTTTGTCTTCGAAACCAAATTTTTCCCACCTCCTGGACCAATGGTAGGTGATATCAAAAAACTTTAGATAGATTTTATTCCCTATCCAAAGAATAGTAGGAACTTTAAACGATTTCAATATTTTAATTAATAAGAAAGTTATAGCGTTATTTTTTTTTAGAAAAGCTCCTTCATTTTCACCCCCATGGTCCGATTTTGCCCGTAAATGAACTTGACCGAGATTTTAGGTCGTTATATTTATGTAAAAATTTTAAAGTGATTGGCGCAAAATTATGGCAGATAAACTTTTGGACTGACGGTGGTTTTGGGGTCTGGGGATGTGAAACGCGAAGATACGTCGAAATTTTCCAGAAGTCAAATCATGGTACCCATTATAATACGAAATCTACGTAACACATTCTCCATTCTTATGAAATCTACGTAACAGGTGAGGTATAATTCACCTGTATCTTTAAATAAATTCTAACATATTAATTTAAATAGTAGGAATACTATCCTTTTGTTTATGGGGTCAAAAATTATATATAGTATTAAACAAAAAAAAATCTTGCTTATATTATATTTTCCCTCGAAACCACTTTCTTCTTTAACACAATACTACTACTCTTTTACGAAAAACTTTTACTAAGCAAATTTTTTTTCACCAGGTAAGTTATATTTATGTAAAAAATAATTTAAATCACCCAAACATGATATGTACCGGGCATGTTTAGAAATTTTATCAATATAAATAGCATGGAAATAAGGATTTTTCATTAAAAAAAAATTGAAATACATATCATGAAGATTCTAGTTTTTTGACAGGGGGCACAACGAGGAGTTATCGGCACATGGACACAAGTTTACCATAGTAAATGACTAAGAATTAACAATTAAAATTTACCTTAAAAATTAAAATGATTTAAATCATCTACGCGGAATGCTAAGTTCGAAATAAACATTAAAAATCTAATATAAAACAATAAAATTGCCGAAATTCAAAAGGCAGAAACATGAGAGTTGAATAAATATTTGAATTCAGATGCACGGCATAAGAAATCAAAGACATTAAAAAACATCGATACATTGTTGCTTAAGATAATTCGTATGTTAGGCCCTAATTTAACTTCCGACGCAATGCCGCTTACAGACTGTCCATAAGGATATGGTGCACCGTTAATTGGCAGTCGCAGCGAATACAAACGGGTGCATCAGTCTGATTCATCAGATATCCATGAGTGAGCCTAGTGTGCGCTATTCGCAAACGGTAATAATAGCCTTCTCATAACGGTTATTCCTACATGAAGAACCTCTCGGTGACACAATGTACTAAACTGGACGAAGTTTATTCTTGTTGATTGTAGAATTCCATTCACTTTGCCTCTCATTATGAAACTCCTTCTTCAGAAAACAGAAAAGATCGTTTGAAACAAAATGATTAGTGAAAGGCTGCAAAAGACAGGCCTCTTTTGCTACACAATTAGCTTTCTTGTTGCTTGAAAGTACGTGTCCGAATGTTGGCTAAGTATACCTAAAGCTTTGTTAATAACATACAGCTTCGCGACGAAAACAATGGGGATGCTGAGAAGGCCAAATATGTATTTTCTATTAGCAACCACAAAAGCACAACCAACAGAATTATCATGTCTTCAGCCGTCTGTATAAACTATAGCATCTGAATTCACGCTATTCAAATATTAAAAAATATGTTTCGTAAGATAACGGATTCGTGTCCTTTCGTTTAAATCGACCAAGACTTAAGCAATAATTCATTAGAGAAGGCCGACAAGAGGAGTAATAACGTTGAGTAACAGGAGGTATTCCTGTTACTGTTACATTAGACTCCTGTTAGGTGACTGTATATTTAGAAATAAGAAAAGGCACTGAGTTCTGATGTCTGGCGGAGCATACTAGTATATCAATAAATCTTTTATTCTAAGCAATACAAATAATATTATATAGTAGAATACTTTAGGAACGAGTAAGAATGCTATTCCATGAATAAAAAAGGAACTGCATTTATTTAGGCGGATTGGTTAAGTGAAAGCCAAGAAAAAACCTTGTACGAGAGTTAAAAAAAAAAATTAAAATTATATGTGATATTTAGCAATTTAAAATAAAAAAAAAAAAAAAAAACATGAAATAATATTACTATATGTAAATGTAGATACTAAATGTAAAAGATAATATACAAAATAATAATTTAATATTGAAAAGGCGTGAAAGAAAATTGTTTTGCGGGCATTTATATACGCATTGAACGGAATCCAGAAAATTCCGAGGTTTTTATTTGATTTTTTTAATTAGTATTAATTAGAAATCCGTCAACAACGTAATATTATTTCTATAAAAGTTCATTTTATTTTAAATAAATCGATTGGAAGATTTTTTTAAACGGTTCGGTTATTCAGAAGCACAGTAAGATATTTTTTTTGGAAATTAAAATATACTATTGATTTATACGATAATTCTGTTTGATAATCATGGATATTGTTATTTTTTTTTAATGAATAAGTAACTATTATTTTTAGCAAAACTAGTACATTCATAAATATAAACAAAAGGATAAATTAGCATTTTTATATATCTAAGGAAACAATTTCTTGAATTGCCCTTACGTCCGCGAGGAAATCAGGAGATCCGGTTAACATTAAAAACAGTGAGGATGTCCGACAACTCAAACGCCTTCACGTGCTGAATCTAGGGGGGTCTGAGTGACTCTTAGGGTAGGAAAACATCTCTTAAGTGATGAACATCTATCTTTTCTATGCCTAAAAAAAATGGCCAAATTCCTTTCATAAGCAAATTATGTATTTTGTTGTATCTTGTAATATTTTTTGTTAGTTTTATGGACTTCGGAATTTTAATTAAGTGAATCTGAGCCAAGTACTTTTATACAAATCAGCTACTGTCTTGTGTGTTGTATTATAAATATATAATACAAAAATAAAATTATATATAAAATTATATAAAATAAAAACTCTCATAATTCATAATTTATGAATTATGGTTTCTTCTTGTAACAGTTTGTAAATAAACGAATTGTGATAAAAAAAAAATTATCTAATATTAATTACATTTTTTTTCTACATAATTAATACTTAGGGATGCAAAACAATGATCTGGTAGCACATTTTTTTTATTATAACTCATTATAATATATAAATGCACAACATATCTGGAACATAATAAATATACGCGAACAATAATAAACAATATATGTGAACATAATAATAAATATTTAATAATGACAGGTTTAGCATTTTATATTAAAAAGCTTTAAAGCAGAACAGTACTTTTTGATTTTGTTGCAAATGAAATCTATTTGATAATCTCACGAGAATATGTCATCTAATAAAATATCCAGAAATCTCGCTTTAAAGGCAACAGAAGTGCAGTATCGTTAATATCGTTAATAGAAATTCAATCCACGGGATTATCAACTTCAAATAACTAATTCATTATCCTGTAAAACTGTTTTCAACTAAGCACCTTTAACGTCTAAATTATTTTTTTCTTTTTTATAAATACTCAGTTTATTTTTATTCTACGTGTGATTATAATTCATAATTTATACATATGAAAGATCTAATAGCAGGTTAATTATTTTTATAAAATGTATAATCAATACTTCAACTTTGGATTACAAATTCTCATCACGTTTAATACAGGATGTTGTCAGAGATAACTAAAGGCATGAAGTGACGTATGATTCAGAGTGTCATCATTTATACAGAGTGTCCTACGAGGAAACCGACATAATTCATAGGTGTATTCCTCTCACCAAAATAATGATAAAAGTTCACATGAACATTGGGTCTAAAAACGCTTCGTTAGCGAGTAATAGCTAACGAAAGATTTCGCCCCAGGTGAAATGAGGTCGTACTGAACCTTTTAGGACGATGTTGAGGAGCAAAGTTAATGATTTCCTTCCTATGGTTTTTTACCAGAAAAATTGAATAAAATATGTTCCAGAACTGTATCTCCAATAGTTATCATGATATCCGAAGTAAAACTGAAATCCGTTTTTTAGGTTTGTAATAAAAATTTGTTAAATGATTTATTCAATGACTTTGTTAAATGCTTAAAATTTATTAACAAAACTTGTAGAGAATTTAAATCTAAAAATTGTGATAATAGTGAAAAATAGTGTATAGCTTTTTCTAACAAAATATCAAAATAACTTTCAGATACTTAAAAACAAAATTGAATTTTTTTAATTTCTAAAATAAGATCGTTATGGGCCACATAATATCTTTATTATTGTTATTATTATTACTTTTCTCTCAGTTAAATTTGGTTAAATTAAACTAATTAAATGATTCCTTAGAGTTATAGATGGAATTATTTTAAGATTAAACTACAGTCAAATAACATTATAAAGAAAATATTTTTTTTTTTTGTCCAGTCATTTGACTGATTTGATGCAGCTCTCCAAGATTCCCTATCTAGTGCTAGTCGTTTCATTTCAGTATACCCTCTACATCCTACATCCCTAACAATTTGTTTTACATATTCCAAACGTGGCCTGCCTACAAAAATTTTCCTTCTACCTGTCCTTCCAATATTAAAGCGACTATTCCAGGATGCCTTAGTATGTAGCCTATAAGTCTGTCTCTTCTTTTAACTATATTTTTCCGAATGCTTCTTTCTTCATCTATTTAACGCAATAATACCTCTTCATTTGTCACTTTATCCACCCATCTGATTTTTAACATTCTCCTATAGCACCGCATTTCAAAATCTTCTAATCTTTTCTTCTCAGATACTCCGATCGTCCAAGTTTCACTTCCATATAAAGCGACACTCCAAACATATACTTTCAAAAATCTTTTCCTGACATTTAAATTAATTTTTGATTAAATATTAAGTTTAAGAAAATTTCATAAACGATTTATTTTTACTGAAATCAATTTAGTTATAAAAGAGATCATGAAATTTACCAATGGAAAGTTCATGTATGAAAAAAAACCTTTATTTGAATTTAATTAAACTAAGTTTAATTTTATTAAACTGTTTAAACTGATTTTTTATTAAAAAATATTGAATTTCATTTATATTGAAACATATTTTCTTTCTAAACAAATGATGAACCGTACTAAAAAATAACCTGATAAAAATTTACAAAATAAAATTAATACGAGCTGTACGAAAAGAATTTACATTATTATAATCTTTTCTGTTTATTGGTAAATTCGGTTCTGTTTGAAAGTGTACTGTGGAAGAACTACATGCTATGATAAGGTGAAAAATCAGCCGAAATACACTTGAGAGTGTTAAAACAGTACAGAAAAAAGTATATTAACAGTAGACATTTTATAAGTGGATCAAAATGTTTAAATGAGATAGAACAAGTGTTACCGATTTTCATCGTAGCTGCAGAAATGTCTCAAAATGTAGCACAGGATATGTTGAAAAGTTGCGTTAGTTTTATGTCACTGAATGAATAATTTTTTTTCACAATCATTAGTCTCTTTAATTATTAAATGACCTCTTAATTTAATTTTTAAATATTTCATATTAACATTTTTCCTTTTTGAATGAAATATCACCTTATTCCTGTCAATCTACTCTTCATTCCTTATTATAATTTTATTACCTAAATAAAAAAATTCTCGCTTGTATAGTGTGTCAAATGATTTTGACCTTATACCTCAGGATTGATCTATTATTTTCTGTAAATCTGGCTCAAATATTTCTATATACAGGACACTGATCATATATTATTTTTTCAAAATTCCTTAAGGGAATGGGGGAAATTATAAAAACGATTTTCTTCACAGACATTTTAAAGAAAACTTTATTAAAGCAAATTTGTTATCTATAATGCATATATACACAGTTGTGTAAATAATAAAAAAAAGTTTTTTCAAACATTTTTTGGAAGTTTATACTTCATACGTAAAAGTTATCTAGAAATGTCTACAAACTTTTTAAATTACCGATCCCGGACCTAAAATCCAGAAGAGTATGTTATTAAATCTTCTTTTACCCTCTTCATTTACGGGAACCTTTAACGGGGTTAGATTAAAAGAAAATTTACTTAAATTTGTAAAGCTTAACCTATACATTAATGTTTTCAGAAAAAGTTTTCATAAACTACTCTAAAAAAAATATATATTTTAATTTTTTTTTTTTAATTTTTTTGAGGCTCTTACTCTTTCAATTTTTATTTATATTAGCCGGGAAAGTCATGAATTATTTCGATTCAATTTGTTCCGAATCTATTTATTCCGAATGATAAAAAGTAAGGTATTTCATTAAATATCTTAATTTTAATTTTTTCCAAAAAAAAAAAAACAAAACAAAACGGAAAATAATATTCACACTTAATAAATAAAAATATGATAAGGGATTTAAATAATTATGAAGTAATGCTTAGGCATTACATTGACGGTTAAGGAATAAATTCACTACATGAAAAAGAGACCAGCCGGCCTTTGTGGCGCGAGTGATAGCGTCTTGGCCTTTCATCCGGAGGTCTTGGGTTCCAATCCCGGTCAGGCATGGCATTTTCACACGCTAAAAAAATGTCATTTCATCTCATTCTCTGGAGCAATACCTAACAATAATTTTCAACTATTCCGAATATTTTTTAACAATAATTTTCAACTATTCCGAATATTTTTTAACACGCGCAAAGGATTGTGGCGGGTTCTGTATATTTGTTTGCAACAGCATCACGCAAGAACCAAGCTACAAACTGCTTTCCAATTTTCAGAATACATTCGTGTAATCTCATGAAAGGTTTTAAGCCATAGGTCGAGGCCCTAGCTCCCTTGGGGATGAGGTTTTTATTTTTTCCTCGTCAAACATTTATGTAATTTAGTTACTACTAAGTGTATATACTTTAATTGTTATTTATCAATACTATTCTCAGAACCATAAGGATAACGAATACAGCGGGGGCACCCGCTGTACAGTGACGATTAGACACCCGCGAGCGAAGCCAGCCCCGACCGGCTAATATAAAGAATAAAATAAAGCTGATTTTAAGAGAATAATTAGTTTTAAATATCAGCCAACTAGTGAGTATTATTTATTTTATGATAACAGTTATTTTACGTGAGTACGTTATATTACATTGTTTAGACAAAAAATTTAATTTTTGGACAGATTAACATTTTTAACCACATGTAAGGATAGATACAGTTATAATTATAGTATAATATCTTTAGTAATGCATGTACTAGCAGTATATATTTTATATATATATATGTCAGTAAAAAAAGAAAAGAAACACGTTACGTCGGAATTCATGTGTTAAATAACAATAATATAGGAAATTATATGCAGTCAGGTATAAGGTGCTAGGATTCATGGTCAATAACATCGCATTACCGTTTTTATGACTATAAAAGTTACGGTACAGTAATGGGTGATAACCCGAAGATATTTGCATAAAGAGATTCAGATGCGTTTTAGATCTTCCATAATATTATATAGTAAAGAATAATAACAATAATTTTAATATTATGATAATAACATTATTAACAGCTGATTGTATAATGGAAATAATAATCCAGTGTTTACTTCCTAGGAAGGAATTATACAGGCCTACATATTTATAATAAATTAAACTGCCGTCTTGATCTAGGGTAAGACCTCAAAAGTCACCGATGGGTTATATTATAAAATAAAATAGGGGCCATTCTATTACTAAAGGCCCCCTTTGGCCGCTGACTGCATACATAACGTAAACCAGCAACCGAGTTGGAAAGATCGTGCCGTGCTTTCTTCACGAACTTTGCTACTCCACTACTCATTCAACAGTGTTCGGATGAATTATTCATTTTATGAACCATGTTGTTTCCTTATGATTTGGTAATAAAGAATACTTTTTTACTATTATTATTTTACTAACGGAGGTCATGGGTTCAATAAATGTGGACTTGAAATTTTTTTTGTGGTTATCGTTATAACGATTTCTATATTTTAAAAAAATGCTCATAATAGATAACACGAATAAAAAACAGAAGGGCAAGAAGAATATTGTATATATTTTGGGTTCATTTAAACTAATTTTTTAAAATTAACTGTCAATAATTAATCATTAATTAAACTATCCTATACCTAATGCAAAAGCATCCATTTATATAGGGACATAATTACAATTTTTCAATGATTTTTTTTTAAAGAAAGGTGACAAAATATTACATAAGTTATCCGGCTATTAATAATAAAAATTAAAGGAGTTAGAGCCAAAAAACATAAAGCATATTTTAGAAGTGGGAAATATATTTTTATAAAGCTTTTTCTAAAACTACCATATATAGGTTAATCATAACAAATTCCCTTATGTAAAATCTTCTGTAAATCTAACTCTCCCTTCTATAAAGTCTATAATTTTTAAATCCCTTATGTAAAATCTTCTGTAAATCTAACTCTCCCTTTTCTATAAAATCTATAATTTTTAAAAAACTTACAAAAAATTTTCAGAATTTTAGGTGCGGGGTCTATAATTTAAAAAAAAATTGTAAATATATCTTGATAGCTCTAATATGAAATAGAAACTTTCAAACTTTTTTTGAATAATATCTTAAAGTTAGGAAGAGAGAGAAAAAGAACAAAAAAACATACCTTTTAGTACGATTTTTAAGTGGTGGGGGGGTTTGATTTTTGGAAATTTTTTTAATAAATTATTTATATACATGCATTGCTGGTAAAAATATTTGCTTTAAAAAGGGTTTGTCTAAAATGCCTCTAAAGAAAATAGAAAAACTCCTTTTTTCTTTCTTTCTTTTTCTGTTTATTCTCTGAATTACTTCAGAGGATGATATGTATGAATGTAAATGAAGTTAATTGAAACCCAACCACCAAATAACACTGGTATCCACGATGTATTATTCAAAATTCCCTACACCCTTAACAAATTAAAAAAAAAATAATATGACCAATGCTCTATATATAGAAACATTTGAGCCAAGTTTCAAGAAAATCTGTTCAGTCTATCTCGAGACAAGGCCAAAAACAGTGTGATATATATAGGTACGATACATAGGTTTTTATGGTCTAGGTGAACTAGTTGAACCCTAAAACGTAAAGATTTTCAATGAAAACCCAATACCCCATTTTGAAGAGAGATCAGAATACTTTTCCTTTTTATAGCAAGTTTAGATATATTCACCGGGAAAGTAAAACCTCTGCCTGTTAAAATTTTAACATTTTTTTTGTTTGTTATTTTTGTTAGAAGTAAGTTATACACTTTAAATATAGTTTAAGAACTTTTAAATAATTTTCACAAAATTACAAAAGAAAATAATATTTCCAACCCTAGTACATAAAAAATTAAAAATACTAATCAAATGGGTTGCGTATAATACTTTTCATTTTTTTTTAAATTACAATTCATTCAAAATAAAATAAATCATCTAACCAAAATGAGTTTATTTTGCATATTAAATGTTTTCAAGAAAATTCAGTCTTTGGTATCACAAAAATTGCAATTCATTATTACTATTTTCAACAAAAAATAGTCATGCTTAAAAAATTTGTACTTAGACCAGTTAATTTACATCTAAATAAGATTTAGATTTAAATAACATTTCTATTTACTTCAGTAAATAGTAAATAAGAATTCGCTTCATAATCCGATAACAAAATATGTTTACATAAAATTAAAACTTTGATAAGCATTACGATTATTAGACGATCATAATCAGTAGAAGAATATAAAAAAAAAATTAAAAAGTATTTAACAAAGTAAATACTATCAGTAGCTAAAAATAATAATCATTGTAGACACCACATGACTTCTTTGACTTCACTTGAAAATGAAGTACGATCCTTCAATTCTTTAATAAAGTAGAAATTTACACAATTCCATTGTAGTAGACATCACATTGCATTACTTTTTTTTTGTGGTGTCCGTATCAGCATTTTATATTAGTTTATATATTAATTTTGCTTCCGTCGCTCAAGTAGTAGTGTCAGTGAGAACGTCACGTTGTGTCGGATAAGTAACCATGAACAAATCCGACTTCATGCATACATATATTTTTTTAAACTTTTTTTAAAATTTAAATATATTGATTTACTAATAATTATTAACCTTTTAAAAAATGTTGAATTAAAATGAAAAGTACATAAAATTTTATTTCACTAATAAACTTCTAAGTTTTATCTTTTTTTTTCATTGTTATTGTTGAATTATTATTTCTTGTAAAAAGATCTTTTTACAAGAACAGGTTAATAATTATTAATAAATCAATATATTTAAATTAAAAAAAAGGTTAAAAAAAATATGTGTATATTAAGTCGAGATTCGAACCGATGTTTCGTCACCTTCTACAATCCAAATATTGATTAATTAAACATTTATTTTGCTATAACTTTGGAACCAATAAAAATAAGTATCACTTAGATATTTCGCTGAAAAGATCTCAATGAGAGCTCATTACTGCAGTTAAGAAAAAGTCCAAAATGCAGATTTGTTGAATTTTGGTATTAGGACACTTTTGGTCCAGTCGATTGCAATCAAAAGGAGAGATGCACAACTAGTTCTTATAACAGTTCTAAATCCAAAATTTCAGCATACTACGACTAATCCTTTTTGATTACGCGAAACTACGTCACGCCGAAACTAGTGGATTCAGGGATGGATATTTTCGTTGAAATCTGAAAACCGAAATTTTTCACGATCGCAATACTTTCCCTTTACTTCGTACAAGTAAGTAAAAACAATAGAGTAATTAACAACATTACAAAAATCTAAAATTGTGTATCAGAGGAAATTACTTATCATTAATGAAGAATAAACTGTTTATTTTTGAACAGCGGCAGGGAACCAATAACCAATAAACTATCTGAATTTTAAATTTGTTAAAAATTTTTATAAAAATTTTCAATGATAAAGGAATATACTAAAATGTTATTTCCACTCTTAAACTGATGTATAAGAGTGGTTATATATGTCATGGATCTGTTTAAGATTCAAGCATACTGTCTGTCTTTCTTGAGATACATCTATCGGACATATGACAGAGGCGTGCTTGTGCAATCTGGATCGCAGGTTTAAATATTTAAAAATTAAATTTATAATTTTATTTGGAGTCAATCGAATGGAAAAATTTATTATTTTTCCTTTTATTTTTCATTCCTATTTTAAAATCTCAGCTAAAAATTCTTATGTGGCGTTTTTATTGTTCATACTTTTTTTTCTTTTGCTTGATGAACTAAATCATCACAAGAGCTTACACACAAATGACATTTTTTAGCGTATGAAATATGCCATGCATGACCGGGGGATTCCAAACCAGGAGGACCTCGGATGAAAGTCCAAGACGCTATCTCTTCGCAAAAGAGATCGGCAAATTTAACAAATAAAATTATTTGTTTTATTTATTTAAACTATTATTTTTACTTTTCCAGCTATGCAGTTATATTTTACAGATTTACAGTATATTTTATGTAAGGGGGGATTGTCCTAATCAAATTTTGTGACCTTCTTGTAACCAAAAAACCAGATTCTCAGCATTGAAAAATTTCGAGTAGGATGTATATATTATGTTAGCCTGTTTTTGAAGTGAAAGATTCTTTAGGCGCGTTGTGTCAGAATTTTTTGTACATACGAATTACACGGATACATAGGAAAAAAAATCTGTAATCTATATGAAAAATAATGTTTCATATATATATATATTACATTTTTCTCACTGAAAACTCTGGAGCAAGCCACATACAGTTGCCAAAATGAGAAGCATGGAATCTCTAGGTGGAGACTAACCACTTGAAGGTGAGACTAATCTTTTGTGACTTATTTACTGTCAACGAGAAAGCAACTTTACTGAACTGGAAATTGTAAGCGCATGAAAAAGAAGGGCAAGTCTAAAGGAACGTACGCCGTAAACTGTCATACTTTTAAAGTTATTTTTCTCTATAACCGTAAGAGAGATCGAAAAAGAAAAAAAATTCCTTAATAGTAGAAAATTTAATTTCAAATACTGCAAGTGGTTTCTGAAATCGATTTGACTAACGGTTTAACCATAGTAAAGTTTATCGGCAAGGAACATAATCCGGTGTTATAAGCCATTAAAATGATCATAATCTTGAAATGGTGAAATATTTCACAACGGCAATAGTTAATGTTTTTTCCAGATATAAAAGACTATGTTCATACAAAATTTCAGCTCAGCTGGTCGAGTAATATTTACGTAAAAGAGTAAAGAACTCACAAAAACCTCTATTTTTTATACATGTAATAGATAATCGATAAAAAACAAACAAAATGAATATAATTAGTGAAAAATAATACTGTGAATAAATATGAACTGTGACATTTTATTAAATAACAGTTCAATAGAACGTATAGTCAGTTAAATTATAATTTTAATACTTTGTGAAAATGATTTTACTATATATATATATATATATATATGTAATAATAATAATAATAATAATAATAATACAGCATGATAATTACACGCTCTGATTATTTTATTAAGTAATAAAAACTAATAAGAAATGAATAATAATAATAAAAACAATTATTATTATCAAGATAATAATAATAATAAAATAAATAATAGGATGCCTCAGAAGTTTAGAGAGTGAATTAAACCATAACAGATTAAAAAAATAAAAATAAAACGGAACAGGTAATAAACGATTTATAAACAATCAATCAATAGAGTTTAGTAAAATAATAAAGAATAAAAGTTGTGTAATTTTATAACTCGGTCATGCTTGAAACTATACTTACTTGGTTGTGTAATAAACGTACATAAAATAAATAAGTAAATTTTTAAAATACATAATGCAGTATGTTATTTTTTATTTTTCAAAGATATAATTTTTAATAAAAATAACAGTAAAGATATATTTTTAAAATTTAAATACCGTTTTAAAAAGATATGGCTGTGATTATTTGATTATAAAAATAAGCATAGAAATGGGAAACTGGAATATATATTATAGTGGATTAAAGATGGCGTATAGACATAACAGACAGCAAGTTAAAATACTCTCAAAATTTAATAATAAAAAAAAAGGGAAGAGGTCAACATTAGGGTTTTTTTGTAATATCTTTCTTCCCATTACGTAGGATATTATATAAAAATATTAAACGGGGAAAAAATGATTAGAGGAAGGTACAAATATACATAAGAAAAGGTGACTAACATAATATGTGAGAAGGTCATGGCATTTATTAAAAATTCGTGTAATTTTTTGTCAGTTTTATTTTAAATAAAAGTAGTAATAAAATGAAATGAATAAGAAAAGCTTACGGAATCGAAATATTTAAAAAAAACCTACAATAATAACATTAAGAGAGAGTGCAATCGTAGGATATATAAATTATACTTATTGTCATTCACTAGTTTTAATTCCACTTCCTAAAAAGTTCAATTTTTACTTTCCATATTTTGTTTAATCCATTTTATAAAAAAAAAAGCCAGCAATGCTTTGAATAATTTTCCCGGCTTTGCCCTTAAAAGAATTTTATTTTAAATACTCCACGGAGTTTTTAAATATTAATGACTTTATTATTATTTAAAAATCGAACATCAAAAGTACAACAAGGTGGATAACGATTTTACAAATTTTTACCTGATTCTCATATAAAAAAATTTATTTCAATTTCGCCTTTTAATAAAAAAATCTGTTTAAATGGTAGTTATTTCCAGAGATTATCTCTAAAGTAAAGAGAGTTTTATTGTAAAAAAATTTATTCTGAAAACTTTATAAATATTTTATATTTAAACTACATACCTACATACTACTTCTCTATATTTTCGCTTGAAAATCAACAGGGCTTTATTCCAAATAGGTTTTCATCACCCGACCGAATTACGTCAAAATCAGCAAAGATTTGCGTCCGATAAATCGGAAGAAAAAATCTTACACACACGCACAGGCGTATATAAAAACTGCAGAATCGTGTTCAGGAGACTCTAAACGTAAATAAAAATTGGTATTCCTCCCCCTGACGCCCCATATAAAATAGGATCGGATGCAGTAGCGATTTCTTTAAATTCTTTGGAAATCCACTATAAATTTTACTTTTTTTTAACCTCCGGGACCATCGTTATGTATTGCTTCAGAGGATGAGATGAATGACAAATTTAGCGTGTGAAAATGCCATGCTCGACCGGGATTCGAACCGGGACCTCCGGATGAGAGAACTGTAAATTGTACTTTCATTTTATTATATATATACACGAGTACATACTACAGATAGAATAAAAAGCATTTTAAATCCTCATTGCTCTCTTCGAGAATAATTTCGTAGGTATTCCTTATGTAGCAGTGGCTAGATGTCTTCGGCACTTGAAATCTCTTGGTCGTCATTTGTAGGATTATCATGACATAGTTTGCCTGGTTTAGTTATCAAAAAATCGGTAATAAGACTTTGCTTATTGCTGTGTTGCAACGTTTGATTAAATTCAAAATACGGTGTTAAAAAAATATCCAATTATCTTGCGAATTTTCCAGAGCGCTCTATTGAGGAATCAATTTCCTTTGTCTTATTTTCTTCATGTTTTCTGTCTTGTTTTGTAAATCTTCCAGAATTATTCCCAGGTTCCTCCACAATCTCTCTTATTTCCTTGATCCATCCTACTCTTTGCATCAGATTCCAAAGCCTCTCTACAACGTTATTAATCTGGTTTCTGCTGTCCTCATGAGATTCCCAAAGAAAGAGACCCGCTTTTGACGTGTAGTATGTATGATGGGCTCCAGCTTCCTGTACACCACTTTTTCGGCACTATCTAAGATTATCTTTCTTTTTGATATTTCTCGTTTATACACATTATTCCTATTCTTCTCTCCACTTTAGGATCTTGCCAATCTGTTTCTCTTGAGTTACCTGGAAGAGAGTTTCGCTACCGTAAATACTTCTGACTGAACTACTGTTTTGTAGTGCAAATTTCGTGTTGGTAGATAGACATTTTTTTGTTTTAAGTGGAGCATGTTAATTTTCGGGATTTTATTATTAGTCTTTTCTTTCTAGGGGGGTTTTTCGTTATAATTTATAACGAATTTATAATTTCTCCTACCTATTTTAATTTTTTTTACTATTTTGATTTTTTCTTTTTTTACTGTTACTAATGAGTCCGCAACAATTATTATAGGATTTAATTAGTGGTCGACTAGATTTATGGAATTTTGATTAAAAACGGCTTCAGGCTATAACGAAGTATTATATTGGCCTATATTGTATTGTTACCGTTGATTATAATTTTATCTTAATTACTGCTTCGAGTTTCTGATCTATCTGGTCAAAAATGATTAGTGTGCAAAGGGTTGATGGTACATAAAAAATAAGAATAAAATAAAATTTTTTTCACGTAATACAAAATTTAGATTTAAAAATTTTGTAAACCGCGTTCTGTGAGTACCATGTTATACGAGGGATTAGTGTATATAACAAATGCTCTCAATTAATTCATCTCCATTCTTAAGTCCGATTAACGTAAAAATTTAAACACTGTAAAAATGTATTTATCAAAATTTTAAGTTCTTATATTCACATCATAAAAGATTGAAATTTTTAAATTGCAATAAATACCCCATCCTTTTTGTCTGATTAAGTTAAAAATTTAATAATAAAAACGCCTTATACATAGAAATATTTGAGCCAAATTTCAAGTTTTAATGTTCAGGAAATGTAGATATTTACCAGTTTACAGGCAACATTTTTACGTATGTACATACATATGTACATCTTTTGGCAAGTTTTAATGTTAGGGTAGGTCATTTTTAATGATAAGATAGGACCATAAAAAATTTTTGAGATTTGAAAAAACTCTGCACCCAAAACTTTTACATTTCCTTATGTGTGATAAGTACATCTACATACGTTTTCTAACTTTTAAATCCAAGAATAAAAGAAATAAATGACTTTGGAAGTTGATCAAATTTTAAAACCAGAAAATCTGAGAAACCAGGAATTATCTGAAATTTAGAACTTTTCTAACGTCAAATCGAACCAAAAAATATAATTATTAAAAAAAAAACTTACTTTCAAATTTTTTCAGTCGTCTTTGTGATTATTTTAAATGACTTACCCTGTTGTTTCCAGATTAGCGTCATTTAACTGTTACTGCTGATGGGTTACTTTTAATTAAACTGAAATGAATTTAAGAAGCTGATCGAAAAAATATGTTTAATTTGAATTGTGACCGTTCATTTACTATAACATTGATTTATATAGAATTTCCATATTGTTCAAATGAACAATCATATTTGTAATTATGATGTGGATGACTATGTTGCTACTCAGGATTTCTTTTAAGTAATTACAGTATTTTTGTTTAAAATTGCGTCCTGTTTGACTGATTTAGAACATTTTAAAATTGTAGCAATTTATTTTCAATTAAGTCTGATTAATTCTTTTTCTGTTAGAAATAATATCAGCTGAGAGTATGAAAATAGCAGCATCAGTTAATGAAAATGGTACAAAGACAATTATAACGCTCTGAAAATAAATTTTTTTATTGTTTTATTAAATAATTAGGTTTTTTGTGTCGACGAAATGATAAATTTAATGTACGTAGATATCAATTAAGAATATTAGTACACATTTATCTATATATATATATATATATATATATATATATACTTAAAAATAAATAATAAGGGATACTTATTCTCATTTAAGCAGATTGATAAAAAACACTATACATATTTTTTTAATTTAAGAGTGAAGCATCATCAATCTTTTTTAAAACAAATAGGTTTAGCTTCCTCCCCTCCAAAAAAAAAAACTGTTACTTAGTAAATCCAGCAATAAATAATAATGTCAAATAAAATAAATTTTAGCAAAGACAGATGTTAGTGAAATATTGGCTTTTTTCTTTCTATTTTAAAATCCGCCGTTCAATCGTACGTAAATCCCTTTTCAAGTCCCAATATTTCAAATTTCTTTATAACTTTCTCTAAATTTATGTCAGTTCATTCGTTATTGTTTATTTCTTTATTTTAATAATAAAAAACTGTTAATCCTTTTAAAATATATTATTCCTAATTAGCTTCCTAATTTATTAAAATGTAATTTTTATTCATATTTTATTCATATTTTAATTCATATTGAATATTTATTTATGCTTTTAAGTGTAATTAGAAAAATAAAGTGTAATTATTTAAAAGTATATTATTTGAACTAAATGTGTGGCATAAATATTTTCAATAAACTATTATAAAAATTATAATTAAAGTAAAAAGCTGGCAAGTATTGCATGACTTTTGCGGCTATTAATAATAAAAATTAATGGCCAAAATACAGAATCTATTTATTTTTAGAGGTGCAGAATAAATTTTAAGAAAATACTTTCTAAAAATATTCATATATATGGGATTTGCAACTTTTAATGATGTTAAGTACGCGAATATTCTTTTGGTCAGTTGGTTTTTCGGCAGCCTGTAAAGGTGTCCGAAGAATTTCATTCGTCTTTTCCTTATGTCAGTTTCGATATTACAGTATGTTTCAACAATTTCGTTCGGTTGTAATCTGTATCCTTCTGTTTGTATCGGTCCCAATATTTTCCTTATAATCTTCCTTTCCTGTTTCTTTATTTATTCTATTTCGGTTTTCCTATTTAAGGTCAATGTTTCACTAGCATATAATGCTGTGGGTTTAATAACTGTGTTGTAATGCCGGATTTTCGTTTGGCGCGAGAATAATCTCTTGCTGTATATATATATATAGAAATATTCGAGACAAATTTGAAGAAAACCAGTTCGGTTAATCCTAAGATATAAGGCCAAAAACAGCGCAGCACGTACGCATATATAATATATGTTTTGTTTTAGATAAACTCGTTAGACCCTAAAATGTAAGGTTTACAAACAAACCTGATATCCCATTTTTTACACAATCATCATACTTTACCCTTTGATATGGCTATTCATATGTATTCACCAGGAATATAACAGCTGTTGTAACATTTTTAGCTGGGAAATTATTTAATAATTATTCGTACTTAACTATATTTTAATAAATTAATGGATTTTTTAAAAATATTCCACATGAATATTCAAATATTTTATTAAAACAGCAAAAGGACTATTTTCATTATAATGCAAATAGAAAATTAATTTAAAAAAAAAAAAAAATGTAACCATGTTTACTCGATTAAGGTCAACTTAATTAGATATTTACAACTAAATTATTTTTGTGTTTTTTAAAAGTATATTTTAATTTTTTAAATATTATGGGAAATTCTTTGATGAATGCATTATTACGATTAAAAACGATGTAAATTCCATTAACTATAAATAGTTTATTCACAATATTTTGCCGAATAATTCCATACAAAGAGCCTAAACATATTTACTTAATAAACGTGCTGGTTGTAATTAAAAAATAAATAATACACCCATTTATTAAGTATTTACAGTTTTCCAATTTTTCCACTTTTCCAAGCTAATAACATAATTTTATATTATTTTTTCAAATGATAACCGGTAAATCGAGGTACACATGGAAAATTTCTGTTCTAATGCGTATGACTTGTGTTATTTATTACCGATAAACAATGATCAGGAAGTTGACTCTTTATAGTCTAAAAAAAATTAGAGGGGTGATGAAGAATTATTTCCGTCCTTTGCTTTTAATAGTAATAGTTGTGAAGTTAGTACAAGCGAAGGGAAGTGTCATCACCTGAATTTTTTCCGTACTTCTCTTAAACGAGTTTTTCATCTCGATTTAATGTGCGAGAATCTGGGCAAATAGACGACCAATTTTTAGGTAGATTTCATAAGAAAGCTACTTATTGTAATGGGTACCATGATTCGACTTCGGGAAAATTTCGACATATCTTCGCGTTTCACGTCCCCCAGACCCCAATACCACCGTACGCTCAAAATTTATTTTAAGTTTATATATATATATTTCACTTTCTTGTGGACACGATAACTGCCGTAATTTTGTCGCCTATTACTTTCAAATTGTTCCTTAAAAATAACTCATCGCAAAATCTCAGCCTAATTCGTTAACGGCCTAAAGTCGGACCATGCGAGTGGAAATGGAGACTTTTTGAAAAAACAAAATATTGCTATAATTTTCTTATTAAGTAAAATATCCAACTCGATTAAAGTTCCTATTTTTCTTTGGATTAGGGCCTAAAACTTATCTAAGTTATTTTTTTTATATCACCAATCATTGGCCCAAAGGGTGGAAAAATGGGGTTTCGAAGACACAAAAGAATCGTACTTCCCTTAATAGGAAATGTATCGAATCGGTTTAAACTGGTCGTTAGTCCTCTAAACATTACCTAAAACTTCTATCTGAAACAATTTTTGATATGACCTCTCTTACGGTTAGAGATAACAAAAATATTGCTGTAATTGTAAGAAGATGGGGCTTGTCGTACGCTAAACATTTGAAACATTTTTTGAGTAAATTTACTTAGTACCGGTGAAATTTACCTTTTTTTTTCATTTCCTTAAACTAAAAAAATTATTGTCAGCTTTTTCCATTACTACAATAAGATGGGGGGATAATAACCCTATTTTTTTACCTCTTTTTTGCCAGTTATCATTTTGCTTATGAACAGATTTTTGTTACAATTACTGGTAAAAATTTACGGAAATGGTTAAAAATTTAGAAAAAAATCCAAAACAAAGTCAAAATAAATATTTTAAAACCAAAATTATTATGCATAGTCATTATGCCATTTCAATTAACCGATAATTTACTTTTTAACAAGGTCGAGATAAAAAGCATACTGCGAAATAAATTGTGAACCGGTTCAATGATTAGAATTTTTGTGTTTTCGATTGCAACCGCAAAGCCGCTACCTTAATCCAATTATCTCGTTAGAAAAAACTTACTGCTTATTTGGAACAACAAACATTGATTGTTTGTAAAATTCTTTGTACAATTCTAAAATTTTACAATTCAACAGTGAGCAATGGGACTCGGCGAAGCCAGAAAAAGTTATCCAATATTTTTGCCGGCTTTTAAATTGAGTAATTTATATGCTGAATTATCAATAGATTCTCTATTTTTATCGTAGCATTGACGAACTTTATTATTTTTTTTTAACGCAAGTTATCTGCCTCAAACTACGTAAAAAACATGTGCATTGAAACATCAAATAAGGGAGAACTGGATGGAACTTACAAAGCGAAACAGAAACACATCCGGTTAGAACGCAAATGGTTCGGACTGTATTTATCATTTGATAAATATTTTAAGTGTCTTTGTTATATCTGCTTTATTTCAGGTAAAGTACTTTTGGTGTAAGTTTTTTTCTCCTAACAGACCAAGGTATTTAAATTTTTAATTCAGACATTGAAAGTTAATATTAAAAAAAAAAAAATTATAAAATTAAATTTCTTCGATATATTTGCAAAGTTTATTTTTATAAAATAGTTCACAAATATTATCGTTTCTAGTGATAACATTTTTTAACTACCGATAAGAAGATAATCGATTTAGATATAATTTTATCTACCAGGAATGTTTAAAAAATAAAAATAAAACACGAAAAGGCTACATGTAAATTAAAATGAGAAAAAAGTTGAGTTACAGGCGTGTATATTCTAGCCTGTTCAGTTGTTAAACCTACACGTAAAAGTTAGTTAACGCGCCCGTCTAGCCATCTTTAAAGGAACAGAATGACACGTTAATTAACGCAAAAAACAGTCTTGATGATTTTAAAGACACGTCTACTTGTAGCTTTAGGCTACGGCTTTATCACATGCGTTAATTAACGCATATGATTAATAATCGTGTCATTTTTATTCCATTAATACATGGTTAGACGGTTCGTTACACAACGTAGGTTTCACAACTAAACGGCTACACAACTTGTACATTTAAGGTAGTTTTTTTAAATACAAATAAACCCTCAGGCTAATTTAATTTTGATTTCAAACAGTCGTGGTACGTGGTAGATAATACAATAATATGAAGAGTGATTATTTTGTTGTCATTAGATGAAGTCGTCGTGCCCTGAAACGACAAAGTTCAGAGATATAAATTCTTACTTTATTACAGTATCTCAATAAGTTTATTTAGATATTTTATTCCCTATATAATACAAAAATTCATCCTGTAGCCGTCTTAAATATTTCTATTCAAATATATTCTATTCAAATAATTCTATTTTTTTATTTTTTAAATCGTCGTATCCGATATAGAAAAAAGTACTTAATTTTTTTCAATACAGAGTATTCGCCCTAATGTCCTAATTACAGAAAAATTAAAAACTGTCAACCAAAAAATAATTTGAGTAAAAAAACGAAGATAATTTTATATAACACTTGTATCATACAAAGTTGAAAGTACTTAAATATCGTACAGATTTTTATTTAAATTGACTTTAGTTACGCAATTAATTTTTCAGATATTTATCATTATGAAATAATAATTATTATAATATTATTATTATTTATCCTTATATATTTTGGATGAGTAAAAGGTGTTCTAATATTGTTAGACCACCGTACCAGCAATTAATTTTGAACTTCTCAAGCAGGATCTTACAATCCTTAGATCATTGTCAGGAGATTAAAATATCATTATAAAATAAAGTTAAAAATAAAAATATTAGGCAGTAATGGCTGACTGCTAGTTATCAGTATACTGATTAAATTGATTAACCTTAACTTTTACTGATTTTAGTTAGGATACTGATAACTAGCATTGATTGCTACTTCTCAGTATACTGATAAAAATCAGTTTAATCAGTATACTGATAACTAGAAATCATTCATGACTGCTTAATATTTTTATTTTTTAACTTTATTTTATAATATTTTAATCTCCTGACGGTGGTCTAAGGATTGAAAGATTTTGAGAAGATCAAAATTAATTGCTGGTAAAGTGGATTTGTACATTTTAATAATATTTAATAATTTATTAATATATCAGAGATAACAATGTTTGAGAAACTGAGTAAAAGGTTATTAATTATTTTAAGTTCGCATATATATATATATAATCTAATAGAACAAAAAATAATTAAAAATTTTATAACCACCTTACCAGTAAAAAAGATGTGTTTTCTCAAGATCTTTCGGTTTATTTCAAATCATCATCAGGAGATAAATATAATATAATAAATAAAAAATTAAAATAATTACATAGTCATGACTGAATGTCAAAATAAGACAATATAAAGAATTGTGGTGGAATAAAATAGAATTATAGGAAACCATGTTATCAAATATGATATTTTAGTTGTTTATGATTATTATTCTCTTTATATTTGTATTTAAGATAAATTTGAATAATTTATCATCTTTAAAAGACTTTGGGTTCATTAATTTAATTACTATGATTACTATATAAGTGAAATTTAAAATTATATTTAGGAAATATATAAAATTTTTATAAAATCATTTTGATTGTATGAATGATCATTATCTAAGATGTGAATGAATTTTTGGGTTTGTTATTTTTAATACTATTAATGTGTTCTTTTGCGCGTATGAAAAATTTACGGTTGGTCATACTGATATATATCATCACAATTTTTACAATTTAGGATATATACACCTGGTTTATTAAATTTAGAATCGTTATAATGTTATGTTTTATTATAATTATTATTAATATATTTAATTAATTTATTATTTGTTGTATACGCAGGTGTTTTGTAAAATATTTCAATTTTTTGAGACTATATGG
Organism: Lycorma delicatula; assembly: GCF_047948215.1. NCBI lineage: Eukaryota > Metazoa > Arthropoda > Insecta > Hemiptera > Fulgoridae > Lycorma > Lycorma delicatula. Next base: position 18,412,985 of record NC_134462.1, read on the forward strand.
CTTATATATATTTTTTCAGTTTTCTCTGACAATAATTTGATGTTGTTTATCGTATTAGTTTGGGCAATATTGTATGGGCAATATTTAAAATTATTTTAATTTCTTTATTTAGAAAAATTTTATCGTATTGTAATAATGTATTGCTTTATATAAGAATTCATTAAAATCAACCATCTTTTGGGACCATGTATGATTTGAATTGTAGTTATTATTTTATCGTTTGATTACGTTAATCTTTTTATTCTATTAAAAATATTATCAGCTGAAACCATGTTTAAGAAACTGGAATAATTTATTCAATTATATATAATGAATTACAATTTGAAATAGTAAGAGATACTTTTTCTTTTTGAACTGAAAAACAAAGTCAGTGTGTAACCTGTGCATGGGAAGTAGACTGATGTAAATATTTGAAAACGTTTTACTATGGCAAACCGGATGTGTTAAACATAAGCTTATTAGCATATAGTTGAAGGACAAGGAGAATGCAAGGCTCGAGAGAAACAAAAGAGAAATAGAAAAGGATAGAAATAGTACAGAGAGGAATGAACAAACTCTTTTGTTTCGTTGACCTGAGGGGTGTGGAATCGTAATTCTGTAAAACGTTTGTCGGCGACTGGTTAACGAACGATGCGGCGGCTGTGCGTTAAAAATCAGCTAAAATTTAACACTTTTTTCTTAAGTTATAAAAAGTTTAACGTCATCTGACAACTATAAAATTATTCCAAAAATAAAGAATCTATTCGATTTTTTTTTTATGGATTGTTTTAATAAAACGTTTTTTTTTAAAAAAAAAAAAAATAAATAAATAATTTATATCTAAAAAAAAAATAATAAGAGCTACCAAAATTCCATAGATGTGAATTAAGATAATCAGATATGTAATATACAGTATTAAGTAAATAATGTAGATTAATAAAATTCGCAAAACTATAATTTCACATATTTAAATAATAAAGCAGTAACCGCTACATTTGAATTTATAACAATTCATTGTTTATATACTACAAATATCTATTTTGCAAAAAAGTAAATACATAAAATAGATGTTACTTAAATATTCTAGGTTATTCCGAATCTGTAAGCTCGAGGACGATCAGAACGCAAATTCTGAACACATATTTATAAGACAATTTTTTTTTATTGAAAAAAAAGACCTACATATTTTTTATCTATTTTTCGACATAATCACAAAGTTTTTCTAAACACTTTTCATATCTTGTGACCAGTTTTTCAATTCCACTCTCATAAAATTTCGTCCAATCTCCTTCAACCATTTAAAGACCGCTTCCTTAAGTTCATTATCATTAGCAAATCGCACCCCTCCCAGATCTCGCTTGAGAGGATCACCAAAAAGTGGTAGTCGCAGGGTGCTAGGTCAGAGTTGTAAGGCGGATGAGCCCACACCTCCCGTTGAATTTTTGCAGTAACTCCTTTGTCACATGATGCTGAATGAGGATTAGTGTTGTCGTAAAGAAAAACGACTCGATCTTTAATGGCTTTACGCAATTTTTCTAAAGTCTCACAGTACGATACGGCATTGATTGTTGCTCCTCGGGGCATAAATTCACTGTAAACAACTCCCTTAGATTAGAAAAAAACTGTCGGCATAACCTTTCGAACACGTGGGGATGTTTTCACTTTTTTTGGCTGCGGCGAATTTTTATGTCTCTATTCATGTGATGCATGTGTGTAAAGAAGCACCCAACTCTCATCCCCTGTGATGATTTGTTTTAAAAACTGTGAACCAGTCCAGAAATAACGTTGAAGAAAAAACGTTGATGTTTATGGTTGTTGGTCAACAGATGTGGCACCCATCATGCACACATCTTACGATAGTCAAGCTGATCGTTGTAAAAAAGCTGAACTTAACTGATGCTAAGTTCACTTGCAACCTCTCTAATTTTAATGAGCCGGTTACTCAAGATCATTTCATTCATGCGTTACGCGTTACTCGCGTTACGCAGTTGATGAATTGACGCTTAGGACGCAATTCATCACTCACATTTATTCTTCAGTTTCTGAACATTTGGCACAATTTTGTGATCATTAGGCGTGACATTGTATTCTCACCGTACACCTCAACAATCTGGCGATGAATTTCACAATTGTAAATTTTTGCCCATAAAAATCGGACTACTGAACGCACTTCTATGCTAGACGAAACCTCTAGAGGACACGCCATTTTAACAACAATACTACACACGTACTGAATTTCGTACAGAATTGGTGTTGGGAGAGCGTGAAGAGAACAACGCAACCAGTGCTACCACCGTAAGACATTAATATATCCCTTTCAGTTCAAGAACACGGCAAGAGCGTAAATTACTTTTTGATCCACCTCTCGAAGATGAAAAAAAAAACCAGCAAAAGATTATACAACTCAACAGGTTTTGCCCACGACAGAATACAGCTTAAAAGAAAAACTAAGTAGAAAATTGAACTGGTTCAAATTTCTACGAAAAGAATTACGTAAATGATTCTACTCTTTTAGTAAAATTTTGAGATACGAAACCTTCAGTGACCGTATTTTAAGAAAGTTTTCTAAAAATATTAGCTTTATATTAATAAACATATTTGTTTTAATATAGTTTTCTCTAAATTTAACAACACTTTCAATAAAAGTTAAAATAAAGATAATTTTCAATAGATTTTTTTACATTTACGTTCAAGGTCTATAGTTTTTAAAAATGTAGACATTTCTTGACATAGCTGTATATATGAAGTACAAACTTTCAAAGGTTTTTGGAAAAAAATATTTTCACCGAAGGGAGATAAAGCAAAGTAACTAAAACATATATTTAAATTAAGGGGAATCTGCCCCCTGGACCCAAGTCGGGTTCGTATTCTCATGTATGGAGAATAATAAGTATTACATATATTGCAGAACCTTTTGGTGTTTTTCTGTTTAAAATAACCTTAAGGAGTGATTAGATATAGAATTTAATAGATTTTAATAGTAATATAATGTTTAACGCTGGCCATATTGATTATAGGGTGTTGGCTAGGGCACGCCGTCTTTTTTGTTTATTTTTGTGTGTGTTCGTGTGAAGTTGCGTTAGTTACCAGTATAGCTGCTGCTTGACACAGAGCGGACCACGTGATGCGCTGACAGGTGCGCGCCAACGTCTATCTCCCGCTAAATAAAGGATCTTTTTCTTTTACTGCTTAATAGTAATTAATAATCCCGTTCTGTTATCAATCAAATTAAATAAATAAAATGTATAAATAACTATAAGTAAAAAAAAAATACAAATAAAGAAAATCTCTTTCGGCACATCGGAAGTCGGACGTAGATTTAACCGGTGCTAAGTAAGGGATAAAAAAAATTTCCACCTTAAAGTTAAGAAAAACTTTTAATTTACTCAATATAACAATGGTTGCATGTGGAAAACGTTTCAGATGTTTAGCATACAATAAACCCCATTTTCTTACTATTCCAGCAACATTTTGGTCACCCTTGCAGTAAGGGTTGGTCATATCAAAAATTGTTATAGACTAAAGTTTTAGGAAATCTTTAAAGGACCAACGCGATTATTTAAACCGATTCGATACTGTGTCTATTAAGGGAGTTATGTTTTTTTTTCTTCAAAACCCAATTATTTCTACCCCCTGGACCAATGGTTGATGATATCAAAAAATCTTTATTAAAGGTTTTAGGCACTTATCGAAAGAATAGTAGAAACTCTAAACAATTTCTATATTTTAATTAATAAGAAAGTTACTGGGATATCCTGTTTTTTTTCGAAAAATCTCCGCCCCATTTCTACTTCCATGGTCCGATTTTGCCGATTAACTAACTCGACTGAGTTATTTTGTATCAATTTGAAAATGATTGGCGCAAAATTACGGTAGTTATCGGGTCCACAAGAAAGTGAAATATATATATATGTATAAACCTTTGAACTGACGGTGGTTTTGGAGTCTGGGGGATGTGAAACGCGAAGATCATGTAGGAATTTTCAGGAAAGCGAATCACGGTACCCGTTACAATAGGTAGCTTTCTTATGAAATCTATCTTATAATCTACGCTTAGAAATCAAACTAAATAAACTGTAAACGGACGGCTTCTAGCGGCAGAGAGTCGGCTGAGAGAGATCGGCGTGCGCAGCCGCCCGGCGAACCAGCATTCGTCCGCTCTAAGCCAGTAGCAGCTAAAATAAGAATGTCAGCACATACAACAAATAAACAAACCCACGCACCACCATTTTTTTTAACGAGAGTGATTGGGACAAATTTTATCTTTACTTGCTTGGCTCTGTTAAAAGGCTAAGGCACTGCATACGATTTTGGTATTTATGCTGCAATAAAATTGTAGCAAATAGTATTAATAATTTAGAAAAAATGTATTTAGTTTTCTATGGCCTAAAATATCCTGTTTAAATTATAATTCTACTTTTTCATCTACATCTCGAATTCAAAGCTGATATTTTTCTGTTATACTTAACAGGAGACCTATTTTTATAAGGTAAAAATTGTTCTTTACTCATATGATTTAGGTATTTATGATATAACAAAATTTTAGCATATAATATGATCCAAATATTAATAATGTAAAACAGAATAAATTTTGTTTTCTCTGGTCTATGTATATAAATAATACTTTTTTAAGATATAATGAACAGATAAATATTATTTTATGAAGTTTTTATGCTTAGATTATTTTTAGTGAACTACATAATAAAATCATTAAATTTACTAGAATTTATTGAGTGTGGGTCATCAAAAAAGATATGCAATACCAAATTTGTAGAGAAAATTATCTTTAAATATTTTATCAGGTAAATTCCTTTTACCTTATCTTAACTTTTTTTTTTTTAATTTAAGATTTTATATGTAATATAAATACAATTATTTTTACCGTCCTAATAATAAAACTCGTTAATTTTATAATATCTACATGTTTTTAGAATATGTATATGTATAAACTCTATATACACATATATTTTATTATTCATTATAAAAAACATTATATTAATGGTTTATAAATTTATTATTACATTTTTATGTTGTAAAGGGAAATTTTATTATTTAAGAAAATATTTTTGGTATGTATATTTGAATATATTTCATTATACTAAGTTTATTTAAAAGAGGTTACGCTAAAATGAAATAAAAATCCAGTCCTTTTATGTATTTCCAAATATGTATTTTTTTAAAAATGCTTTTATTAAGGTACAGGGTTTTTATTTTTAAAAGTTATAATCAAACTTTCAGCTAAATTATATTTTGGAATAATTTTATGCGTAATTTTACACACACGCACGCGCGCAGAGAGAGAGAGGATTTTTATTTTTTATTGTTGCTTATGTTTTGGTTGACTAGTAAAATTATATTATTTATTTTTGTATAGATTATAGCTTTTTAACTTGAAATTTTACATTTTTGTTTATCTTTAGATGTATATTTATTCTAACTATAATTCTATAGAACTAGTAGTATTATATCGGGCCATATAAATTTTAAGATTAGTCTACTGATAGATTCAATAATTTCTCTATTAACAGAATTCTTCTATAGTTTGTTGTTATTTTTTTTTTATCAGTTAGATTCTGGAAAGTTTTATTCGTTGAATTATTACGACTTTATCTTTCAAAAATAAACTATTATAATATAAAATCTACTATTTAATCTATAATTCTTTATTAATACCTATACATTTATTTTTAAAAGTCTCTAACCTTCATTTTAAAAAAAAATATTGCCAACAGGTCACTAAACTTTCTAGGTATTTGTATAAAATAAATTTCCCTTCCTGCGGTAATAATGTTAATTTGTCACATTAAAAAGATATTTAAAAAAAATTTCTTTAATGTCAATTTTTCTCAGACTCCAAAAAGAAAAGCATGGTAATCAGTAAAAAAATGGGTAATGAGATTTTATTTATTTCTCTACGTTTCATGACCAAGAGATCCCAAAAAAAACAAAAAGGGTGGAGGGGGACAATATTTGTACATAAGTACGTATGTACGCGAATTTGTATATTTGAAGCTTAATAACTTTTAACTAGATAAACAGATTTTGATGAAATTTGGCACAGAAAATAGGGCAATTTGTTGGTAAATGTTTGAGATCAATACATTTAGGATTTGGGGTAGATAATTTCTTTGGGGGTCAATTTTTGGCAAAAATTTTGCAAATATAACCTCAATTTATATTAAGCTCACAGTATATGCATGTATGTTAATCTTATTTAAATACGAAATTCGCCCCCAAATCCTCCCCTCCCCACAAAAAAAGTTCTCTCTTTATTATATACTTTTTAACAGATTATTTGTTATAACTTCCTAAACATAGTAGTAATGTAAATGGCAAAAAATAAAAAATAAATAAAAAATACTTCGAGGGTAATATTGGTAGGGGAGAACCCGACCAAAGAAAAAAACATTTCCCGCTATATAAGAATAAATAACCTTTGCCAAAAAAGTATAACAACTTTGTTGTCAGCTCAGTTTTTTAATGTTAAAGAAAGAGATTTGGTCAAATATTTTCATGTTCGGATGAATCCAACCTACAAGCATCCCATTCAAAAATTTTATAATTGGAATAATTTTATTTCATTCGCTTCCACTGGTAAAAATAAATTTTGATGTTTTTCTGAATTATCTTACCTAAAATCACATGATGAATATTTATTCATATAGAAAAATTTCTAATCTATTGTAACTATTAAAATACACTTATTTTCAAAAAACTTATTAAAAAAAAATTATGCAGTTGAACAATTTTGTACCTGTTTTCATAAATGTTTTGCATATCTCAGCTGTTTATTAATCTATTTGGCCAAATGAGGGGTTATTTTGTACACAATAAAAGGTTTAATGTTTTATCTAATAAAACATAATCCGATAATAATTAATTACAGAGCTATTAAGAATTAAAAAAAATTAATGACCACCATGCGAACAACAAAAGAGAAGCGAGAAAAACTGGGATGGTAGTGGAAAGATGGGAAAACAAGAAATTAATATTTTCTTCTTCCTGTAAATTAGCCTTAAATATGTTGGTTAGATCGGTGCAAGTGGTAATTGATGTTCACAACATCAGTACTTTAACAATGGAATCTATATTATATGTATTTGAATGAGCGAAAAGTGTTATTTATAAGTGTAAAGGAATTGTTATTAGTATCAAAATTAAATCATCGTTTAAGAATCCAAATTATCTACTTTTTCTTTCTTTTTGATGAATAATCCACCACACTAGCTCAATGTTTATGAATGGATATTTTGAGCGTATAAACTGCATGACCGAGAATCCAGGAATTTCCGGATGAATGAGTGAGATGCTACCTTTCCGCCACAGAGTTGGCGGTTTTCTGTTGTTTTAATTTATATTGAATTTTATAATCCAATTCTTTAATATGTTCGTTATGCTATTCAATTAAACATATTCATACGAATGGAAATTATATTTTCTCTTATTTATATATTTATAATCGTCTTTTGTAATCTATGAAAAATAAAAACCAGTTTTTTAGTAATAAAATTTAAAAAATTATTTTCTAAAAATAATTTAAATCTTTATAAAAGTTAATGGAATATTAAAGTATAAAATATAAATGAAAGTTAAAAATATCACAAAAGTTTTAAACTGATAAAATAAAAATATGGTAAATTTATTTGTGATATTTCCCACAGCGTTGTTTTAAAATGTGTACATACACGTAAAATAATGTATATATTTTAAAATAATGTATAAACATGGAGAAAACTACGCATACATAAATATATAGGCAGGTTAAAACACAATATAAGGTGAAATTTCTTTAGTCTGAATTATTTACATAAATTTCTTTATAATATATTTCATTCAATTTTTTTTTAAACCTATTCCTTTTTCCATTTAAACTATAAAAGTATGTTAAAGTTACAGCTTTATTTATTTAGGAAATAAAGAAAAGAACAATGAATTGAACGGGTGACTTACGATGATTTTCACATAAGGAAACCCGTTCTGTCTCGTGGAGCTAAAGGACAATTCTTGTATTCCTTTCTACAAAGCATTTACCCACCACCCCTGAAGATAGTTTGACAGGTATCGAGTATCGATTATCATTTTATATATTAAGTACAATAACTGTTCCATATGCAAAGAGATAAGACAGATATTATAAGGAACAAAGCGATACAGTCGGCTTAATAACCTAAAAACCTGGTTCCCAGCTTTAAATAGTAGTAGAGGTTCACCACTATACCGATCGTTTAGTGAATCGAACTGCGGAATTGTACCCCTGAAGCGATGAATGTATCTTATGTCACGACCTGTCCGGAGTCAATCGGTCTGTAAGGCTAACCGACCCGTACTTTGTCATTCTTTTTCTTTTCCTTACACTCTTACTTATATTCTATCTTTATCACTCGTAAACAACTTACGGTAAATCTTTTCTTGGAGACAATCATGAAAAATACCAACATAAATGGATCTTATAATAAGATAATTCAAGATTATCGTTCCGGTAATAAATATTACTTTCAGCACTTAAAATATAACTTTTTGATTTATCCTTTTAAGGAAAATTGGTACATCGATATTTTTTTTATATTTTAAAAATATTTATTATAATAATAAAAACAATAAATAATATTCAATGTAAAGGTTATATTATAGTAAAAAAAACGTGGTAATGTATACGATAATGAATGTCACACATCGTAAGTAGTGAAATAACACCCAATGCTTTCTCATAAGCATCTTTATATATCACATAAAAATATTCCCATATAAATAAATTATAAAATGGAACTAGAAGAAAATAAGTAAAATTAAGCAATAAAGTACATGAAAGGTAAAAACATTTATACAGAATATAATCTCACCAAAGATGGACGATACAATAAACAAATCTATCAAATAAGTTATCTTATTTAAAAATTAAAAATAAACATCCTGGTGATAAATCTGGTTTAGTTACATTAAACACGTTGCTGTTAAAATTTTTATGGTGAAGAGAAAACATGTAAGTTATTATTTAAAAATTTGATGTGTACCCTACATGACTACCTTATTACGCCTATTAAATTACATATACACATTTTTTGCTGCACTTCATATAAACTTATTTCATTTGAAAGCGAAATACGATCCTCCAATTCTTTAATAAAATTGAATAGCTACACAATTACTTAAATATTAGTTTTTATTAACATCAAATATTTATAAAATTATTAATTCAACAATCTTACAAGAAATATTTGGATTGAAGTCCCTTTATTACTCGTATTAGTAGATCTTTCTAATAAAAAAAAATAAATTTTTGCAAACGGAAGAAAAAATGTTGCAGAAAGAAAATGTTGCAAACAAAGAAAGAATAAAAGACATTTAAGAGAAGATGATTGTTAAAAAGAAGAAAGTTTTATAATCAAAGAAAGAATAAAAAGATTAAGAGAAGATGATACACATAAAGAGGAAGAAAGCTTTAAGACCAAGAAAAGAATAAAAAGATTATCAGAGGATGATGAATATAAAGAGAAGAAAATTTGAAAACAAGAGAACGTATACACAAATAAAGATCGGAAGAATTATATCGAACCAAAGAGCGATGAAATGATTGGCAACAAAAAACAAATAAACGAAAGGATGATCCACTCCGACTTAGGGAGAATATTGTCCAACAAAATCAGAAGAGTAATGTACTAAAAGATAAGATTTTTTTTTTCAATTCATTAAAGATCAGGCATGTATACCAGAACGTATATGTTGTTCTTATGAGAGTCTATTTTTCAATCACTCTGAAGCCAACTATAATATAAATAAAATTAAACAGAAATTAAACTAGAAAATCCAAAAATAACACGATTCTAAATAATTTTCAATTAATATTACATTAATATCTATTACATATACACATTTTTAAAAGTACATAAAATTTTATTTCACTAATAACTTTTTTCATTTTTTTTTCATAAATTGTTACTTATTGTAAAAAAAAAATTATAATCAATCACGGGTTAATAACTTATTGTTTAAACACATTTAAACAATATGTTTAAATTAATTTTTTTTTTTTTTTAAATAAATTAAAGAAATTAAAAAAAAAGTGAGATGAACTCTCATTCGAACCGATGTGCCTTCCCCCTTCTAAGATCCAAATATTTCATTAATTAAAATCTTATTTCACTATAACTCTGGAACCAATGAAAGTAAGTACCACGTATGATATATCATTGAAAAGATCAGTGAGGGCTGACTACTGCACTTAAGCCCAAAATCCAATTTTTTTTTTAATTTTGGGCTTCTTTGGACGCATTTGGTTCAGTCGATTGCAATCAAAAGGGGAGGTGTACAACTAGATGTTACAACAGTCCTAAATCCAAAATTTCAACATCCTAAGACTAATCGTTTTTGAGTTAAGCGGGACACATACGTACGTACGTACATACATTCATACGTGCAGAAGTGCAGAAGTCACGCTGAAGCTAGTCAAAATGGATTCAGGGATGGTCAAAAAAGAATATTTCCGTTGAAACCAAAAAACGGAAATTTTTCGCGAACACAATACTTCCTTTACTTCGTAGAAGGAAGTAAAAAAAGGTCGCATAACATTAACAGATAAATCGTGAATATTATTCTACTCTTAGAATAAAATATCTAGTTAACGGAATCCATGGTGACCGTATTTTTTCTCTTTGACCAGTGATAAAAGAGAATTAAATAATGAACTATGTTCAGAAGTCATCGAACAAAATTTCTACAAATTAGTTGATCCAGTCTTAAAATAGAAGGTGAAACAATAATGGTGGCCTCCGTGTTATACAAAGTTGTTTACTTAAATTTTATTCCTTTGGGGCTACTTAAAGGAGAGATGCGTCTACACTAATACCCCACAGCAGAGTATTGATGAACTGATGGTAAATATTCAACGAGAAATTACGTAACTGAAAACAACGTTTTGCGTTAGACGACTCTCAATATGATCAGTCTAGGACAAAAGTGCATCGATGCCCAGGGTAGTAATTGTGAACATCTTTTGTTACAATAAGGTAAATAAATGCAACATTTAAATTACGTTTTATGTTTATGTTACTTAATTTATCCGTATTATTCATAAAATTTCATTACAACGTAAGTACCGATTCTGCAGCGGTTACACGTTACGGGTTCGGTTTTAGGTTTCTCACCCTATATAAAGCAAAAAAACAGGCTATCATACATACGAATTTTTTTTAATGCTAAAACAGTGTTTTCTGGTTAATAATGATAAAGATCTGAAAAACCCTGATATGCAAAAATTTACCCGATTGCCGAACTTGCCCTTAAATAGTATATATTTAGCTAAACAATATAATTATATTTCGGGAAAGTAACAAATATAGTTGCTACAATATCTATACATTGGAAATAATTTGATTTAATATCCCACTTTACCATTACCAACATTTTATCCACTGAAAGTCATCTAACTCAATTATTTATCATTAAGTTAAATCGTACATGCCATACCAATTTTGAGGATGAGGTAAAATTTCCATAATTTTAATTTTTTTGAAAAAATCAAATTTTTTATAGCATACATTTTATACTATTTAACGCAAAATCATTGATACTAGTAAAGTGCTGTTCTAATTGTAAATAAACATGTCCCAATCTGCCAAAAACTGTGTGCGGTATTAGCGTTTACAAAGAATCTTTCTATTGGCTGGAAATTTTGTCTCATTCTAGGGGTAGGGAAGGGTTCCACAGACAGAGAAAATCGTCCTTTCTCACCACTTATTCTTTTCATTTATCCTTAATCTTTCTTCCCCTTTTGCAGTTCTACGGTTGCAAGTCTGATCCTGCTAAATCCAAACTAATAATATTGGATTCTAAAGAAAAAACTTATCCTTAATTTACTAGTGAGATTGATGATTAAAAATCAATTAAAAAACCTATTTGTTCGGTGGTCTAAAATACCTTCGAATAAAACTGTATATTCTAATTTCTCATAAAATACTTATTTAATATACATCACTATTACTTTTGATTATTCGATTTAAAAAATAGTTCTATTAATTTTTACATTCTGTAATAATTTAAATTAATTAAAAAAATGAAGTAATTTTAAATATCTAGCCGTTTAAATATTACCACAAATTTAAAGCGGTAACAATTATGTAATCAGGTTTCAAGCATTCAAGAAATCAATTAAAGAAGAAATAAGTTTACATCATTAGAATAATAATGATATTAAATATAAAGATAGAAAGAGAAATTGATGAAAGAAACATAATAAAGAAATAGAAAATAAATAATGAAGCGTGGAGGAGGATTATTCGTAATAATTGAGATAAAGAATGACGGTATATAAAAAGAGAAGTATACGAATTATTGTACATGTATTAAGTAATGAAAGCTTCTACAAACACCTGTGACACAAATAAGGGGTAGAGTAAATGAGAGAAAAAATGAAGAATGGGCTACAACACGAATCCTGAAATTCGTTGTTCAAGAACAGGTATACGAATATAAACACTGTTAACCACACAAGTAAGTAAATCCCGATTTTATTAAAGATAAATATACATATTCACAGTTCTCCTCTTTTTACACAATTCTAGATTTCGGCAAACATCAAACAAAACCTCACTTTGAAAGAATTTTGATTGTAACATGAGATCATTGTTAATATCTATTATTTAGATCTTTACTAAGCGTAATTTTTAGTATTATATATTAATATATTTTTTCCGGTTCACCCTAAAATAAAATTTTAGGTAAGGATAATAAAATTATAGAAAATATTATAAAATATAAAATAGATAACAAAAATTAAATATTAGTGGAGTTATAAGTTAGTTATAGTTGTAAGAAAATCTTACAACAGTGGCAGCTCGTAGCTGAAATTAGTGTGGGGGGGGGGCTGCTCCAGAAAATTTTTTTCTGGGCCTTTTTAATGCCATGGTTAAAGTTTTCTGTAAATTAAAAGAACCGGAAAAAAATGATACAAATAGAATAGCTCTGGAAGCAGGATAATAATCTCATTCTACACTTTATCACATTCAAGAATATGGTACACTATTTTTAAGTGCATGGTGCTTAAAAACCGTATTCGGTTTTACCGAATAAGTAATAAAATGTCAATACAGATAAATTTTTTAGTATTATTAGATAATAACTTAATAAAATTTCCGCTTAAAAACACTGTAGTTCAATGGTGTTTAATTTAAATTTCAACGTACACAGAAACAAATACATAATGAGTTTTTACAAATTACCTTCTCTGTCGCCCTTCCAGCGTGCTTTTGGACAGATATGGCAATCAAAGAGCCATTCCTTTCCGCCATCTTCTGATTACTACTGAAAAAACAGCTAAACCGCTTTCTTATTCCTTCCACCGACTAAACTAGAAAAAAGGAATATTCCATACACACGCGGAAGAAAAAATTACCTTCTACCACCACGCCAAGTTTGGCACTGTGAGAGCGACAGCGTTCTCACTCCCTCGCAGTCTCGCGTGCAGCCCTACGTGCGCATGCGCACAACAGCCAAGCACCATGCGGCTGGAACTGTGAAGCGCACAGTTCCATACCAAATATTTTGTATAGTTTTCATAAAATGGAGTATAGCTACGGATATACGCTTAAGGACCTATATATTGTACAAGTATAAAGAAAAAAGTACTCATTATATTAAGTGTTCGACAGTGCCTAAATGCGAGCCGCCATTGGTTTCCAAATAATTAGAAGTCAAGATTGTCTCTTTGTTTGAACGCCAATCAATTATCTCCTAAAATATTATTAAAACGAAATTAAATTCATTATTTTTATATAAAAAGTGGTGAAATTCAATTAAAATTGTAGTTTTGAATTTATTATTCTAATCTTTAAATTATTCTTTGATATAAATTATTTTACACGATAGTAAATCGTAGTCGACCAGCTGTCACAACAGTTCTTGTACCAACAATTTATTGTTGCAATTTTATAAATATGTTAAAAAACTTTAGAAAAAAATTCAAAAACACGTTTTAATAATAGATTTTAAAAAATATTTCAAGCAATAAATTCCCGCCAATCGGAAGACTAGATCAACAGGCTATCAACACAAATAAGATCTTATCTATAGCGATCTAATCTGTAAGCGTATTTACTATCAGATTTGTATTTAAATCAGAATTTTTGTCAGTAAAATGTATATTACGATCTGTAAAATTAATGGTTAGTTTGTATTCTTTTGTTTCTGTTTGGAATAATCGCTAATAACAAAAAAAAAAATGACTTTAGGGCATTAGCAGATTATGTATAATTTGTGGATTAATAGTTTCACCTTATATTAATTTTCTTTTCATAAATTAAATAGATTTTACATTAAAAAGCAAAAATTAATGTTTCAAATTAAGGCTGAAAAAAAAATTACACGAGGAAAATATACGATACCATGATATGAAATATTGCCAAATTACTGCAAATATTGATTTATTAAATAAATTCTTGATTAACTTTTATCTAAAATTATATCCCATTTTAATAATATGATCGACTTAAGGAATATTAATAAAATCATTAATATTAAAAAAAAAATAATAATAGCCTTTTGACATATAAAAAATCAAAAACTATTAATGGCGTATCCAGGAAAGTTATGCAACCCTTCGCCGGTTTTTTCCCCTTTATTTTACTGTTATTACTATTTTTTTCTAAGAAAAAAAATCTTAAAAGTAAAACAATGAAGGTAAAATTGCATACAATGTAAAAAAATAAAATAAAAAATAAAATCAGTTTACAACTAATGGTCTTTTGCAAGAAAACATATAATCATCATTTCCTGTAACACATAATTTAAACTATATAATTATTACACGGTAAAAAATTTATTTCAACAAATATATACAAATCCTTTATATAGTTTACACATAAACAACAATATATAAAACTAGAAAATTACTTTTTTTCAAGTTACTTATCCTTAGAATCATAAAAACTTTGCAGCCTATCCAGACATATGGTCTTTTTTTAAATTATGAAAAAATCTGTACATAATCCTAAGAATTTATTTTCAATTATAATAAAAACAAAAGAAGAGAACAAAAATATTTAATATTCTGACAGCATCCTTTTAAAGAAGAGATAGCCATTGAAATTACTATTAAACATTCTTAGATGTTATTCATTTAATGACCGTACCTGATATTTTATGATCTAACAGTGGATATCAAAACCATATGTGGACCTTCATAAATGCTATGATTTTTTCATATAATAATAATCGTAATAATATGCAAGCGGATTTACTATCCGATGTGTATTTAAGTCAGAATTTTTGTCTGTAAATTGTATATTACGATCTGTATAATTAATGGTTAGTTTGTATTCTTTTTTTTCCGTTTGGAATAACCGCTAATAAAAACTTTGAGCATCTCTCGCTTGATTAAAGCTTCGTTCTTCTCTCTCAATATTATTTCTTTGTCTCTTTTACTCTACATATCTTCCTTTTTAATTTACAATATTATTAAAAATTTATCTGATTGAGGAGAGAATGAATATAAAAAATGGCATATTTGTTTCACCACAAAACATTATCGCCAAAGGCAATAATATTAGTTTTATTCAATCTCTAAGATTCATAAACTTAAGGAATAACTATAACAAACTTCAGTGGTGTTGGTATGATGCAACAAAATATTCAGCTTCATAAAACGGATACTACTTTACTCCTCACAAATAAATAAATCTTTGATTCTGATCGATACATAACATAATAAAGTCACTTCAGGGATGGGTAGATGTGCTACTTCAACCCAACGGGTTTGGTCTAGTGGTGAATGCGTCTCACTAAATCAGCTGATTTGGAAATCTTGACAGTTCCTGCGTTTAAGTTCTACTAAAGGCAGTTAGTTACTTTTACACGGAATTGAATACTAGATCGTGGATACCGGTGTTCTTTGGTGGTTGGATTTCAATTACCCACACATCTACGGAATGATCGAACTGAGATTGTACAAGACTACACTTCATTTACAACCATACATATCATCCTCATACATCCTCAGAAGTAATACCTGAACGGTAATTCTCGGAGGCTAAACAGGAAAAAGAAAAAGATTTGCTACTTCACTGATAAAATAAAAAGTGCTGTCCCAACATTTTTCTGGATAGGTAAAGGGAAACCATGATCAAAGCAACAGCATAAAATAAAATGTATATATATATATATATATATATATATATATATATATATATATATATATATATATATATATATATATATATATATATATATATATATATATATATATAAATAATACAGCCCAAATTAATTATTTAAAATATAAAGACATGATATTAAGATAAATATTTGATAAAACTAAATATAAAAGAAAAAAACACATCAAATTAATTTACAATTCAGACGGCGTTAATGAAAATTATTTTAACAAATATTTGTATACAGGAATGCAGAAAGTTTACAGGTT
The DNA here is from genome assembly GCF_047948215.1 of Lycorma delicatula. NCBI lineage: Eukaryota > Metazoa > Arthropoda > Insecta > Hemiptera > Fulgoridae > Lycorma > Lycorma delicatula. The sequence continues at coordinate 18,429,375 of NC_134462.1, forward strand.
TTTAGTTTGCTTTTTAATTAGTATTATTTAAAAAATCCTTTGACAGTAATATTGTTTGAGTAAAAGAAAATCTTTCAATTGTATTTTTTTTTTTAAATTGGTGGGAAGATTTTTTAAATGGTTGGGTAATTTATTTCCTTTCGGCAATGAAAGAATAATAAAGATCTTTCTCTTATGCCGAAGTATTGTGTTAAGTTACATGAAAAAAATTCTGTTTTCTAGTTTGACACAGCTGGATACTGTTACTTTTTTTTATGAATAAGTGACTGTTGATTGTAATAAGGTAACACATTTCTAATGTCTTTTAGACTATAAGAGTGAAAATCAATAACTATGGTTATTAGCGCGGTGGAAATTGGTAGAGTATGAAAATATACCATGACTGACCGGGATTCGAACTCAGACATCCGCATGAAATGCCGATTTGCTTCCTACTCAGCCACAAAAAATCATACTAATCAGTTAAAAATCAAAAACTAATTTCTTTAAAAAAAAATTACATGTTTATAAATCTTTGCTTTATAAATCAAACACTTTATATTTTATTAGAAGAATATCTTAACCGAAAATATAATTCTAAATCAGATCATTTTTTTTTTTTAATTACTTCGTTGTACGGAGTAAAGGAAATATTATGAATGCGAAAAATTACGGTTTTCAGATTTCAACGGAAATATCAATTTTGACCATCCCTGAATCCATTTTGACTAGTTTCGTCGTGATGTCTGTACGTACGTACGTATCTCGCATCTCAAAAACGATACGCCATAGAATGTTGAAATTTTGGATTTAGGTCGGTTGTAAACAAATTGTGTACCTCTCCTTCTGATTGCAATCGACTAGATCAAAAGTGTCCAAAAAAGTCCAAAATCAAAAGAAAATTGGATTTTGGAATTTTTTAACTGCAGTAATACGCCCTGATTGAGAGCTTTTCAACGATTCATAAGTTGTACTTATTTTCATTAGTTCCAAAATTAGAGCCAAATAAAATTTTAATGAAATATTTGGATCTTGCAAGAATCTTCGAATCCGACCTCTTTAATTTAAAAAAAAAATAAATGTATTGGAATTATTAATAATTAAAAAAAAAAAAAAAAATACAATAAATAATTCAATAATAAACAATATTATAAGTTATTAATGAAGTAAAATCTTATGTATGTTCTCATTTAAAAAAAAATGTGTATGTAATTTTATAGGCGTACAAGTAAGTCATGTGGTGTCCAAATCAGAATTTTCTAATATGAATTTAGAATTGCTAAATTTTATTTATAATTTATGAACTTTACTAATATGTCATACCCACGCATAAGCTTTATCTATATTCTTATAATTACCCTATGTGCATACATAAAATTTGCAAAGAAAAAGTTTAGGAAGGATAAATAGCAAATAAGCAACTCATAGAGTGACTTACAAAAAAAAATAAAACAAAACTTTACAAAATCTGGACCTTCTAAAAATAAAAAAAAATGGAAAAAAAGATGCTGTTTGAAGGTTTAGAGACAATCATATATATCTATAAAACAGTTTGTATCGCTATATAATTGTATACCTTTTTAACCGGTTAATAGATAAACAAATTTTACTACAATAAAAATATTATTGTATTCCGTTGTAAATGTAAACTGTGTACTTATTATAACAGAGTATTTTAAAAAGTATTAATTTGTGAGAAAAAAGTTTAGAGACAAAACGTTTTTTTTATAATGACCATCAAAAATTAATCCGACCTTGATATGAGAAGTTTTTTATGTGTATTCAAATTACTGTTTAAAAACACCATTTTGTTTTATAATCTGTGAACAAAGTTATGAAACGTTTACTTTAATGGAAAAAAAGGCGAAAACAGAGAAAAAAGAGAGAGTACTTTACAAGTGATTTTCCTTAATTCCTAAACGTTCTCATTAAATATATTAAAAACTTATTATTCAGAAACAAATTTTTATACTTAACCTTTTTCTCTCCTAAGTACGAAGCTTAACTTTTACCTTCAAGTGATTTATAAATATTCAACCACCAGTTTATTATATATTATGAAAACTTCAGCGTTGTATTTTACTTAAAAATAAAATAAAATTATGCAACCAATTTCGCTTCCTGTATTTAAACTTTTTTATAGTTTTTTTTTTTTTTATGAAAGAACGGGGATCAAACAGGTATGGTCATTAGCCCGGTGAAAATTGGTAGCGTATGAAAGGATGCTACGCCTGATCGGGATTTGAACCCGGGACCTCCACACAAAATCCCAAGACGCTACCTACTCTGCCAACAAGGTCGGGGAAAAAATTATTTATCTATACAATTAATTTTTGTTTGAGTTTCAAATAAAATATTTATAACTATTAATATTCTAGTGTACTAATATATTTTGAAGATTAATTAAATATTTTAACTTTCAACTATTAAAATCTAACAGATCAATTAATCTAGTAGGAGAAAAAAGGCGGGCATACGGCTCGCCGCGAAAATGGCTTGGAGGATGCCGGCTTCGTTAAGACGGCATCCTCCAAGCCATCTTTTAGTATCTATCGTGTATGTTCATGTGAGGTTGTGTTAGTTGCCAGTCCAACTGCTGCTCCTTATTCTGCTGCTATTGGCGCAGAGCGGACCACGTGGTGAGCCGGGCGGCTGCGCACAGCCGACTCTCTCCCGCCACCTGTGCTCTCTTAGTTTTCCCACAGACCGTTATAAGCTACTTTTAAATAATTCGTTAAATAAAGAAACCTTTTCTTTTACTACTAAATATTAACTAATATTAATGTGATCCCTTTGTTTTATTACTAAGTTTTAATAATAATAATTATATAAATAATTATTAATTTAAATATTAATACGAATCGTAAATCTTTGATTTAAATTTAATAATAAAGAAATAAAAATAATACAAATATAAAATATAAATACGAATAATTTACGCTTAGAAATTAAATTACATAATCAGTAAAATAATTGACAACGGACTGCTTCTAGCTTGTAAAATTTAATTTTTCTTTGAGTTGTAGTAATAATCAAAATAAATTAAAAAAACGATAGCAACGTGATACACGAACTTACGTACTATAACAGCTGCCGATGCTTTATAATAAATATTTTATAACGCATAAAAAAATTACATGCCTTACCTGAATTCAAACCCGGAAGCAATGGATGAAAGGTAGAGACGCTATTCCACTCCACCATGGAGATAATAATAATACAAGAAAAAAAACAGTAGAAAATATTTTCAATTCAATACCCTTATAATAATAAAAAAAAAAGAACAATAGGAAATATTACCAATCTCATTGTAAATTGTATAATAACTTTACTATGATAATTTAAATTAATTGTAAAATAGTTATTTTGGAATTTATAATGACCATATTAATTATTAAATATCGGTTAAGTAAATTACAATAGAGATATAACATAATCATAAATCGATCCAGTTTTTATTAAGGATAATAGAGTAATAAAACGGATTAATTATATTTAATAGTATAAAGGATGTGTGTTTATTCATTCAGACAGCTGATTATATTATATTTAAGCCAACGATTGCGATATTATAATATTCTAACTTGCAGACTTACACATCCGTCGTGATCTGTTATAGTTGTGTTCATAGGTTCGTTATTTGTTCCCGGTGGTCGATCCGGTAGTTACGATCGGTGGTCGTGGGTAATAGACGTGGGATACGACGGGTTCCAAGATGAGGACGACGGTACGGTCGTGTAGTTTAGCTAGGGAGGATGTCTGTGTGTTTGTATTCCGCACGGGTCGGGTGGGTCCCTGATGGTTTCCTGCCCAAACAATGAACCATTCATCAACCGACAACTAACGTTCACCCGACCCTTCCATCCCTAATCATGACTACTACACTAAATAAGAAACAGTGTTTTTCTACCACCGTGGTAAAGTAGTCTGTATAATATTTTATTTCATTATAACGTCGTGTTTTTTGCCGTCACATTAAGACACGAGTCATCAAACGAGTTAACAACCAACAAAGTTATTAGATTTTAATATTTAAATACAAAATTAATAATAATTTGACATTACAATCATTTTAAAGTGTGCTGATGTAGAAACCGGTTTATATTAAATTTTATTATTTATACGATATACTTCTCATCTATACGTTAGTCATCATTAACAATATTGAAACTGTGAATGGATTAGTATCATGAAAATTAATTTATTCATATACACACAAAATTACATTATTAACAAAAAAAGAACAACTCATAATTAAAAATTTGATCACAAACTATACCAAATAAAACAAAAAAAAACTATTTTACAAAGGCAACATAACCACCTAAGCTCAGGTAATACGAATAAAACTACCATGCGTCATAATTTTTGTAATCAATGAATATTAATAAAGATGATGATTTGAAAGATATTTAAATATAGTAAATAAAAACAGTTAAACATAAAAAAAATTATATATTAAATAATAATAAACATAATAAATATAATAAATAATAATAAATATAATAAACAATTATATATTAAATAATTTAAAAATTTTATTTTTTTCATAAAAAGCAGTGTCATCACTTTAACCGCTTCACCAAGTAATCAATACGAATCTGGTGTTCGAGAAAGTACTCTCGGATAAGCAAAGTTGGTGAACTTACCTCAAGAGGAAAGTTATTAAAAGGCCAAATATTTTCAAAAAGTTGGAAAATGAAAACAAAATATTGTACGACAATTTCAGCCGCGGAGCAATTCGTTGGTTGTGATAATTGTAAGTAAGTATTGCTGTATAAAACAACCAATGAAAAATTTATACTTCCTTTATTCACATTCCTTTCTGACTAGTACAGATACATTTTCATGTTAATTGGTTGAAATTGTAAAAGAAAAGTGTGTCATATACTTAATAATTGCTTAACAATACTTAAGATTAGCTGGTTCATTAATAAAAAAGAAATAAGAAAATAACAGGATATTTGTACATTAAGCAGGAGTGTGAAGAAAATGCACGAATTTGAGCAATATTTTTTTTTATTTTCACAATTGACAACTGTTTCGATACACAGTATCTTCCTCAGATGTTTCGTACAGAATACCAAAAACCAAACATAAATAAAATTTGAATAGTAATTTGTTATTTTGTTAAGTAAAATTTAAGAAAGGTTTTTTGAAGGTTTTGATTTTTTTGGAAGGGGAAATTTTAGAGAAGATTTTAAAAAAAATACTACTTGGATTTTTATGGAAGGGAGAATTTTGGAGAAAATTAAAAAATAAAATGGTAAGACATGCATGCAAGCATATACTGAAAATGGGGTTTGCAAAATTTTGAAAAAAATTGACTCCAAAGAAACTACCTTCTAAACCCTCTGGAGATATAGATCCCAAAAATTTGTATGGGACATCAAACTGCCCCATACACACGAGTCTCTGTACCAAATTTCATTAAAATCGGTTTATCCAACCAAAAGTTATTAAGGTTTAAACAAGCAAACACACATACATACTTACAGTAACCCGCACTTTTTTTTGCTTTTTGGGGTCCCTGCGTCATGAAACGTTGTGAAATTTAAAAACCCATACCAAATGTTTTTACTGATTAACCATACTTTCCTTCTTGCGGCATATTTCTAGAGCTGAGATGGCAGGATAGTAAAAAAAATATGCTTATAATCTCTCAGCCCTGAATTTATATTCAGTATTCGAGCGCGTATGCGCTCGAATGCTTTACTAATGTAATGAAATAATCTAATTAATACGAAAATATGAGGTTAAATTGATAAAAGACAAAAAAGTAAAGTGTTATTTGCGCCCCCCTACAAACTTTTATGGGAAATTGAATACAACCAAATACCATCAGAAAATATGTTGGCTACCAAAGAGTGATAAAATTAGCTGAAAAAAATCTAACACTTTGAGTAAAATTTTGAGGTACGTGACTCTCTAGATAAATTATGATATTTTGCCCATTATACAGAAATAATATTAGTAAATATCACGCAAATCGGTCTAGGTCTATCCAATCAGGAGATTATCAAGCAAAAATCAGGCCAACATATGAGTACATACAGGTGGCGCACAAAATGATCCAACATTTGTTTTGGCAATAATTGTTTAGGTTATTTTGGCAGAAGTGACAGTAGTTTAAGAATATTAGTATCTTCTCTTTTCGAGTGCGCTGCTTTATTGTTCCAAGAAGGCTGACAGAAGGAAAACTGACTGTGGAACAGCTCGTAACGTTTGTATTAATTTTGAGTGAAACGAAAAGTGTAGTGCTAATACAAAGACGGTTTTGTACACATTTTCAAACTCGGTGGTCGCCCTCATTTAAAACAATACGCCTAGTTTAAAAAAAAAATTAATAGTGACGGTTCAGTATTTGAGAGTAAGCGCGAACGGACTGCCGATATTTGTTCTCCACAGAATGTAGACGCTGTCAAAACAGCGTTGCTGAGGAGCCCGGACAAATCAACAAGAAAATCAGCAGCAAAAGTTGGAATTTTTCGGTAATCTGTGCAGCAAATTTAAAAAAAAAACTGATTTGCAATTGTTTGCGTACAAAATGCTGCCTAAATTAATGGTTGACAACAAACATAAAAAAATGGCATTCGCTGAACCGGGCTGTGAACCGAGACGGATTATTGAAAGTTTGGTTTACAGATGAGGCACATTTTCACCTAAACGGTGTATAAACAATCATCACGCATGCATCACACTTCAAGAATTACGTACGGGCCGCTACCTCAAGTCATGAGGTAACCCGGCAATTTTTTTTTGAACAGTGAATGGTGAATATGTTATCTAAACATGCTGCGTAACAATTTTTTTCCTCACCTTCTTGCAAAAGGGTTTCAATTAGAAAACGAGCGGTTAATGCAGGATGGAGCCAGACCAAACACATATAATATTGTCTTAAACTTTCCGCATGAAACTTTTAACACAAATGTCATTTCAAACCGATTTCCTAATCCTTTTGCATGTGGGCAGAACTGCCCCCCCCCCGAACAGTCCTGATTTGAATCTGTGTGATTATTTTCTTAGCGGATTTAAAAAGGATACGATTTTCCCAAAACATCCTCGTACAGTGGTGGAAGTCACAATTGAGGCATGCAATGAGATAACCGAGGATATGTGTCATCGAGTTATTAACAATACAGGAGTTCGTGTTGAAGAAGTTGATAGACATGATGGTGGTAATATTGAACATGTGATAAGGAGAACATAATCTCCAGGTATATAGTAAACACGCTGAATTTTACCTTTCTATATCGCGATTCAAATAAATGTTTTTTAACACAACCAAATGTTGAACCATTTCGTGCGCCACTGTATGTTCCGAAATTTTTCGACCATATTTTATTGGTTAGAAATTATAAAATGTCAAGTCTGCAAAACCGCTGACATGCAAAACCTGATTAGCCTACGTCGATCTGAATTGCATACGTTCCCTTCTATAATATACTGAACAGCTACATAACCGGAAAATAATAGAAATAGTTTTTTTGAGATTAATACAAAAAAAACCAACAAAAAACACAAAAATATGAGAAAGTTGAGAATTATCGAAAAATGAATGAATAATTTAATTGTATTTGTTTTTTTGTTTTTTTTAATTAGTTGAATGATGGGCAAAGGGGTTGAGTTATATTGATTTTATAGCCACACCCTCTGCATAAATTTTTCATTTATATTCTTTGTTTATTGAAGAATTTTAATCAAGTAATAAATTATTTTCGAAACATCGAACTAGATAAAATCTAACATAAATATTATTTTTTTAATGATTACATTAATAATTATATATTTACTAATCAAGTTAAAATTTATTTATATATATATATATATATATATATATTTTTATAAAAATAAAACTATTTTATTTGCATGTTTTTACAACAAACAGTTAAAAAAGGAGATCATAAAATAAAAATTTGAGCATAATTACAAATAGGAACCGCAATTATCAAAGCAACAAGTATTCCATTCTGTTAAAATATTTTTTTTATTTTTTAATCAAAGAGGGAAATAACTAAAAAACAAAGTATAATAAAAAAAATATATATATATATATATATATTATATATAATTATATATATATATTTTATCTAATATTTTCAATAAATAAACAAAATTTAAACATTATTATTTATTACATTAGTCTTGCTAATTTATATATATAAAATATTTTACAAGTTAATGAACGTGTAAAAAATAACATTTTTAAAAAGTATTCTAATACAAACTGCAGAAATTTATAGCATTATGGAAATTAGCTTTTCTGGCAAACTTCATAATTATAAACATCATGAATTATATTACAAAAGTAGGAAGTTACAGAAATCCTTTTTTATAAATCATTTAAAAGTTTTGTTTAAAAAAAGAGTTAATTTATTTTACGAAAATTTTAAGCGTTTTTAAGAGAGAAAAAAAAAAAATATATATTACTAGCAGACCCGCTAGTAATACTTCGCTACTGCTAGATTTGAGTACATATATAGATTAAATGAACACAATTGAACGTTTGATAAAACATTAAAAAACTGAACATTACGGAACTTCACAAAATTTAACCTTTCACTTTATAAAAGTCAGAATATAAATAATCCAATTGTCAAAACAGCACTACCTATCGGATTTAATTCATACTACTCTCTAAACACAGTAGTCTGTTGAAAATACCCCTAACTTTCTTTCTACTACTCAGATCAGGATTTTAATAACTTTAAACCTTCTCCGAACAACGCTGACCATTTTGAAAAAACCCGCGCGTAAATCGGTCCAGTAGTTTTTTTAATCTATAACGGACACACATAGGAACATTGCCTTTCATTAATATAGAAGAAGAAAGTTTGTTTGTATATTTATTTTGTAAATATCTCGACACCGGCGCCGCCTAACGGGTATAATTTTTGAAAAAAATATTTCTTTTCAGGTATCTAATATATGTTCTGAATATGAGTAAAATCGGTCCAAAAATACTATTTTTCTAAATATCTCGAACCCAGCGCCACCTAGCGTGTCCAAACTAATTTAGAAACCTTCGCGGGCGTGCGCGCACAACTCGCCAAAGTTTTATGGCAATCGGATGAATGTTATAGGAACACATAAGGGACAAACAAAACAAACATCCATTTTGATATATATAGAAGATATACCTATAAATTGAATGCATATTTAAAAGAAATTTAAATAAAATTAAATATTAAAACTAAGTTCATTTCTTAGTCCACGTTTTAAAATTTATTATTTTTTATACCTTTATAAAATAACCAGTAATAGTTCATAAAATAGTATCATAGATTAGATAAACATATACTGTTAAGTACTTGTATTCATGTAAGCATCTTAACTTAAACCTAATTTCAATAAAATAAAAAAGTAGAGAACGATATATCTTATACTAACATCAACGTTTCTAAAAATTTTATAAACGATAATAAATATTTAAATAAAACGTTTCAGCTGATAAATTTACGACATTACATCTTTAAAGAATTATAAATTGTGCTTAGTAAAGAATTTGTTTTTAATTTTACATTTTTATGACTGTGAACATGCACGTAAATATTAATGAGGATGAGGAGATGAGCCATCCTCGTCGAGAATTGAACTAATAAACAACTAAATGATCTACAATCTAGAAAGTTAAGGCACCACACCTCAACCAACCAACCAACCAATAGAACGATCACAGTGGGAGAGAAATAAATTCTCTTATGCCGGTTTCTTGAAATTGAAATCTAGTTTTTCAAGATCTAAGAAAATTGAAGATTATATATATAACTACAGGTGATTACAAATAATGAATACTTTAGATGGTTTGTAAAAAACTTAATTTTTCAAATACTCAAATTATTAGTAACATGATTTCACAGGAAATTTCTTAACGTTAACATTTATATATTTTCTCTATTTAAGACATGAGTCACACTATATATCAACACGGTAATCCAATGCATCCAAAAACACATGAAAGAGCATATTCCGCTCAACAATAACAATACCCTATGTAATAAGTTGCTATAAATCACAGATACCAAAAGACGATTTTCGTTCGAATAGAAGAGAGAATCAAAAACTTTTCATTTCAAAATCTACAAAACATAATAAAAAAGCGTGCATTTTTGGTGAACAAGTAAGTTATCAACGCCCCGTCGTTTTTATTAGTCATTCGGTGGATCCAACATTTTGGAAGGTATTTATACAGATAATTTCGAGGATCTATCTCTTACAGAGATGGAACACTTCATCTTGTACGAGAATGATGTCCTTAGTGTTGTTCTCGAGCCTAGGGGTAAGCCATTCACTACTTAATATATTGATATAAATTCCTCCAGTTGTTATGAATTAGAGAAAAAAAAAGGGCCGTACACCATTTCGAGGAGGAAAAAATAACACATACACGTTCACTTTAGGTGAATCGCCTATGAATTGTACAGTTTCTATAGGGTTTACTGTTCCCTATTAGTACTGGTGTATCTAACCCACCGGGTTGGCCTAGTGATTAACTCGTCATCGCAAATCGCTGTTTTCGAAGTCGAGAGTTATAAGGTTCAAATCCTAGTAAAGGCAGTTAATTTTAAACGGATTTGAATACTAGATCGTGGATACCGGTGTTCTTTGGTGGTCGGGTTTCAATTAACCACACACCTCAGAATGATCGACCTGATAGTGTTCAAGACTACATTTCATTTACATTCATACATATCACCCTCTGAAATAATACCTTACGCTGGTTCTGGAGCCTAAACAGAAAAAGAGTACTTTCTATCTACTGACCTCTTCGCTAAAATAAAAAACGACATTCGTCACCAAAATTTACGCAATGAACATAACCACCATTTTTTTTTGTTAATAAATTCCTGCATATCTACACGATTATGAAATTGTTGTTTCTTATGTTGCGGTAAATTATATTAAATATACAGCACAATATAGGACCTAATAAACTACCTTGAGGGACTCCAGCTAGTACCGGATAATTTCAAAAAAAGAGTGGAGATTTTTTTTTTAATTTTGAATTATAGATAAAGATGATGTCACACTGTAAAATACCCAAATCTTCAAAAACCTGTGGAGAGCACATCTTGGGTTATTCAAACATTTTGATTTCTTAACTACTCCGTATGATTTTTTATCTTTCTTCAATTAAAACCCGAACTGATGAGGAATCATCTGATTTAAAAAGGATCAAAGATTTTGATTTTTAGTGAAATTAGTTACTAATAATATATAGAAAATATATAGAAGGAAGGTTGGTAAGATGATAAGAGTTTATATCATGAACTGGTTTACCTGGCCTAAGTAAAGTTATTACAAATATGCTTTTAAAAATTAAATAGTTCAAAAATATGACGTAACTCATAATTATATTTTATACAGTAATTTTAAAGTATTACTTAAGAGCTACTGGTAAAATAGAACTAGAAAAGAATTTATTATATAGAATTAATGAGTTTTAATTAATAAATAATAAGTATAATTAGAGAAAAATGATTAAAAAACTATGTATAATTGGACGATTTTTTGTTTTACTTTAGCCAATATACCTATATTTTTTGCAACACTAGTTAAAAATACAGCCAGTACATACATTTCTCTAATACATAAATCATGTAAATGAACCTGTTTCTACGTTATATTGGTCTGTATACATTCAACATCATTAATGTAAATGTAAGAAGGTAAAATTTATAATCTGTGTAAGAAGTATAGTATACTAACTCACTCACACGATCCTTCGGCTTTATATATAGAGACCTACGTATAAAAAATGGAGAGAATCGTTACCTCCTTAGAATAAATATAATACCGCATGGAGTTATTATACTATTACCTGTCTGTACTTTATAATTGGGATAAAAAAACACAACTATACAGTAGAAATTTACATACTATTTATAAATAAATTTAAAGCGTGCAGTATATCTATTACATAGGATAATTATGATAATGTACCAATTAAAACACTGTTTTTTTATTTTATATATATAAAGTCCTGCTTTACAATGAAAGGTTACACTTTTTATATCGGGCTGAAATATTTTTAAATAATCAAATAGCCACCATGTACGTTCACTGACTTTACAATGTGTATAAATTATTATTTAATCAAATCTTACCTTGTTACTTTTCATTTTTTTTTACATATGTGCTCAAGAGCGCTTTTGTAGCGTTCGCTACTTTATCATATTAGTGATTATATAAATAATCAAAGATAATAACCCACATTATTTCAAAGTTAAACAAGAAATTGGCTATGTAATAATTTTTTTCTTTTTAAATTAAAATAGAAATAAATTTTTAGTATATTTCTGTTTTTGGACAAATTGATAGTTAAAAAATTTTAATGTTTAATAGAACAATCCAAAAGAATTGCTTAGAAAAATGGTCATTCAAGTAACATTCGGGAGCATTAATTTTCTTTCAAAATTTGTTAATGTAGGGGGGACAAATATCGCGAAAAAATTTCGATTTTTTTCAGAGCAATTTTATAGAAACATTTATTAAAGCGGTTTTTTTATCTACTATAAATATATAAATAATACAATTTTTTCAAAAAAATCAACCCCTCACTTAAAATTTGAAATATATGTTTATTTTTTTGCTCTATCTCCCTTCGGTTTAAATATTTTTGAGAGTTTATATTTCATAATATAGAATTATCAAGATATCTAAACAATTTTTTTTTTATTATTATAAACCCTGGACACTTAAATGCTGAAAAGTTTTCTGAAAATTTCATTTTTCTCATTTTATCCTTCATTGAAAGGACTGTTAGATTTTGGGAAACGTTTACTGAAGCAAATTAGTTAAGCTTAACCTATATGTCAGTATTTTTTCGAAAAATTTATTCACTATCTCTAAAAAATATACTGTAGTAGAACCAGTATAACGGACAACGATTTCGGATTTCTTCCAATCAAGAACTAAGAAAGAAAAAAATATTAATGAAAAGAAGAAACCAGAAAGAACTAAAAGGGATCCTTTTCTCAGAGTAACAGATCCGTTCAAAAATCTGTTTGTAATACAGGCAAAGGCAACTCTAAAACTGTTGTTCGACCAGAAGAACAATTTATAGACCGAAGCATGAATTTATAGAAAAACGTAAGGGCGTAGTCGATGAAAATTATTACGCTTCAACAATTAAAGGAATGAGGCTGGTATTGGTTCTACAGGCCAGAGGATATAAATACTACCAGTGACCAGCAGAAAAAGGTCAATAGTCCTGTGAGACGTAATGTTGATAACACTATTGTTCGGCATAATCATGATAACAAGCGATAACAAAGAATAGTTTCGCAAGCCCGAGTTTGCGGTGACGGTGATATCAGTAAATGTGTGGTAAAAATAAGTGAAGAATACGTCACGACTATTCCAGTATGGACAGTGGGTGAACGCAGGAAGTTGTTCGAAGAGTTATTAGTAAAGAGTAGAGAAAGTGACAGTATTTTATTCATTCATAAAGTATAGGGTATTTCAACTGTAAACATCAAAAGAAATAATACTTCCAAAAATTAAATTCTATAAACTTTAGACTATTCTAGGGTTATCTTGTTGTTAATGTATTATTAGTTTCTAGCGGTCATTTTAACGTTTTTAGTAAATTTAACTGTATTCTGGTTTTGATAATTAACTATTGTCATTAAACAAATCTTATCCTTATTTAAATTACCATTTTGTATGTTTTTATTTTCATTATTATTATTATTAATTAATTCATTTATATATCTTTAGGGTAATAAACTGTAAAGAAATTATAGTTTGTTAGTCTTTCAATATCCTGGTCGAACCGCGAACATGCAACTGTGTTTTGTTTCGTGGTTTGAACGCTTTTAATTTTTCTTATTAATGGTCGGGAAAGTCATACAATACGTTGCCAGATTTTTTTATTTTAGTTAATTTATATATTTTTTTTTTTATTAATTTTACAAACACAGATGATAATTTAAAAATCGAAGTACATGTTCTAACTGATTTTCAATTTCTTAAAAAAATATATTTTTTTAAAAAATATTCTGTTTACACAATCTTTATCAGGAAACTGGCATAAATTTCCGGATAAGGCATTACCCAAAATTCGGGACTCTCAAATTTTATGATTTTTTTTTTTCAATCGTAATTCTGATTAGCTGAAAAATAACATAATACACCAACTTATATATTTTTTCTTTTATTGTTGTCTAAAATTTAAATAAGGAAATAAATTTTATTTAAAAAAAGATTCATTCAAAATTGTTCAATTAGTAATTATAAAAGAAGAAATTGTAATATCAATCTTATCATTTATGTCATAGCGATACTCATGATGAATGAGTTATCCAATCATTGTGCTGACAAGCATTGAATAGGATTATCGTTATATCAGTTAAAACAAAACATATCGCATTACCAATACACTAAACAAAAATTCCATCAGGCATTGCATTTTTCACACTACTAAATCCCATTATACCACGCAGAAGCTTCAAAGTTTTTGTGTAACTTTATTAACAAAAGAAAAAAATATAAAAATTATTAAAAAAAAAGTACTTAAACATTTAAATAAAGATGAAGATGCTCATTTTTTAAACCTTAATTTAGAAAATACAAATAATTTTATGATTGTTATAATCAGTTCGGCTTCTGAGGTGGTCACTCTATTATTGAGACTTGAGGTTGTCAGAAAGAGCCTTGTGGAGAAGTAGTATTGTTCTGCTGCCTTCTTTGATGTTCAGCAGGCCTTCGACAAGGTTCTGCTAAGCTATCTGGTCGGACGTTTTTCACAGGTGAAGTATAATAAGGAGTTGTTTGTATTCTTTGACCGGAGTTGTTTGTATTCTTTGACCCTAAGTCGGGTGTTCCTCAACGATCGCTTTTAGGATCTGTTTTATATTTTATCATCTTCACCGTGGACCTTCCGACTACGGACTATGTCACTGTCGATACTTTTGCCGATGAGAAAGGTATCTTGAGTGTCAATGTTGACACAACTTCAAATTACGATCTGAATTGAATTAAATCAACGGATGGCTGTCAAAGATGGAAAATTAATAATCAAGCGAAGCCGAATCATCTAACATTAGCAATGACGAAAGGAGAATGCCCATGGGTCCATCTCGATGATAGCGTTCTCATACCGCATGTTCGAAGTATACGGTACCTTGGTAATCATCTTTATCATCGTCTGATGTCGAAGGTCTATGTAAGAGAAAACAAGTGGATATTAAATTTAAGGAAATGTACTGATTGTTGAGTAAGAGGTTACACCTTTTATTATCCAACAAACAATTATATAGTACACGACGATCCTTAAACCGATTTTGACCTATGGGATCCAGCTTTGAGGTACAGCAAGCAAGCAGCAGCAACATCGGGATTATATAGCGATTCCAAAACAAATTACTGAGAAGAATCACAGAGGTGCCTTGGTTTGTAAGAAACAGTGAAATCCACGAATATCTGGGTTTACCTTATGTTCGAAAAGAAATATAGCGATTCAGTATAAAGTATCAACTGCGACTAAACAACCACGTGGCTCGCTTAACTATTTGGCTAAACTATAAAGCTAAACCATTTGTTGGAACCTGGTAACTTTATTTGATTTAAGGTGGAATTGCATCAACTTAGTGTTAAACCTACATAGTTTTATTTTAATATTTTTCTCTATTTAAGAATCCTTATGGGTGTTTTTTATTTTGTGTTGAACTACCAATGTCACTGTTCTTTGACCTAACTTTATCCGTCGTGTTCTTATATTAAATGTTCTATACAGGAATATTAGTATGTAATCATTTTAAGAGATTCGATGGAAGCCTCTTTCTCATGTGATCATATTTACTTATGGTTTTTGTAATCGTGAAACCGATTGAAAATCTTATTTTGAGACCAAAAAACTTTTACTCTTAAAATAAGATTTTAATCTTGAAAACTTAACTATTTATCGGGGTGTTACTATTACTGTGGAAATAAATCCCATCAGAATAGTAAATTGGCTAGCGTATAAGATTCTGCCAGCCGCTGTGGTGCGAGTGGTAGAGTCTCCCTCCCCGGGTTTGAATCCCAGCCAGGCATTTTCACACCTTACTTGTCATTCATGTCATCCTCTGAAATAATACCAAGTCCCGGAGGTTAAAAAAAAGCATATAATCTTTCAATGACAACCTTCCATACATAAATTGTCTCCTATCATCTGATTGACTTTCAGGATTGATGCCGCAACAATTTTTTTTAAAATTATTTTAATTGAGATAATATGGGCTTTGATTTGAATTAAAAAATAAGAATTAAAATTTAGTTTCAGTTTTACAGAAGATATAAATAAATTTTTTTTTTTAAATACTGTTTTGTTTTTTATTATTTCTATAAAAAAAAAAAAAAAAAATAGCTTAAAAAATGTAAAAATAATTTAAAAAAAACTTTAGTAAAGAAAGTAAGATTCCAATTTATTGATAAAGTAAGACAAAAACAGAAAAATATATGTAGTCTAGTCAAATGTATGTAGTTTTGAAAGATTTTGCATATTAAAATCCTGTCAAACTGAACAAGTTCACCTGATTAAGATATTTATTTAAGATAAAATAGAAGGTGTTTATTTTAATCTAAACAGATGCAATATGAGAAAGACTGACGAGCAGATTTAAGATAAATTTAAAAACGAGATGTAGAAAAAGTTATATTTCAAATCAATTTAAATTTTCTCTTTTCTTTAAAAACTGGTATATAAATGCCAAGCAACTGACGGTTTTTATCGTGATATAAGAAAAATAAATAAGAATTTAAAAAAATTTAAATTACACAAATGTATTAAAAAAGCAAACTTGAAAACTATTATAAATTTTTTTTCACATTTCTTACTATTATAAATATGGATAAATTTAGTTTATTGGTAAAACTCTCACCGCCCTCCCTGCTTCATATTTCTCGACATTTTGAGAACACTTAAACATTTCTGTACGTTGGCCAATTTGAGGTTTAATAATTCAGAAATTGTTTATTATGAATTTCTGAAAATAAGTGAATTATTCCAAAGTAATGAGCAATTTCATTAATGAAATCAAGAAGAGATAGGCAGTTATATTGAATGGGGGGGGGGGGGACTACTACACCTGTAAGAGGATTGGTTTTTAAAAAAAAAAAAAAGATTTTACTCGTAAAAAGTTAACGAGTTTATAGAAAAATTTATTTCTCAAAAAAAAATTTTTTTTAAACGCTACTAATAATTATAAAATGTTGATTTGTTTTTTTATTATTAATAAAACTTACAAGCATTCCACTTTTTTAATGATAAATTCAATGAACAAGCTTGAAACTTCTGAATAAAAATATGAAATACAAATTCATTAGTGTATTAAAAAGGCATGCTTGTTCGGAATTCGAAAGCAAAACCATCAGAATGAAAGGCTATGAAATGTTATCACATTATTACAAAAAAATTGCAGTTTAATACAATTTTCAAGTTAATGATTGAGAAAAAATATATAACTTTTAATTTAAATATTTTGATGTATTTAACCTCTGTAAAAATATTTGAATTAGAACGAAAACTACATAAAATATTATTTCACTAATAACTTCTCTGATTTTTTCAATTTTTTTTATTGTTAAATTATATTTATTGTAAATTTTTTTCATAAGTTAATAGTTATTAATAAATCAATATAACATTTAAAAAGTATATAAAGTGGATTCGAAACTATGTGCCTTCCACTTTTAAGATCCAAATATTTCAGTAATTAAAGATTGATTTGGCTATAACTCTGAAATTAATGAAAATAATTACCACTTATACCGTTGAAAAGCTCTCAATGAGGGCTTATATATACTATAGTTAATAAAAAGTTCCAAAATTATGATTTTGGGGTTTTTTGGACACTTTTAGTCCAGTCGATTGCAATCAAAAAGGAAGGTTCACAACTAGACGTTACAGCCATTCTAATTCAAAATTTCAACATTCTACGGCTAACCGTTTTTGAGTTATGCGAAATATATACGTACATACAGACGTCACGCCGAAACTAATCAAAATGGGTTCAGGAATGATCAAAATGGAAATTTCTGTTGAAATCTGAAAACGGAAATTTTTCGCGATCACAATATTTTCTTAACTTCGTACAAGAAAGTAAAAATTTAAGGGAAAGTTAAAAAAAAAAAAAAAAAAAAAAAAAAAAAAAACAATATTTGTTAGAGATATGGGGAATAAATCGTAAGAAAGAAGTTTCCAAAAATATTCATATATAGCTAAAAAATAAATTTTTTTTAAGTAAGCTCTTTCTTAATCTAACTTCTTTTTCAATAAAGACCCAAAATAAGAAAAAAGAAAATTAATAAAAATATTTTTTTCTGAAACGTAGTTTCGGGATCTACAATTTAAAAAACTTGTATAGATTTATTGATATCATTATATTTGAAGTATACACTTTCAAAAATTATTTGAAAATATTTAAACCGAAGAGATATACACACGCACACACACACACACACACACACACACACACACACTCACACACTCACACATACACAGTATTTCAGATTTAAGAGGTGGGAATGGATTTTTTGAAAAAGATTTTCTTGGATGGTTTATTTTAGGTAACAAATTCACTTTAACATAGTTTTCTCTGAAATTCTACTGAAAAAATTTCAAATTGGTTTTTGTGCGATATCCCCACCACGATTTTTTTAGGTTAAAGAAGTGGGGAATCCAATTTACGGACGCCTAAGCTGTGTCGGGCTCGTTAACAAGTGCCGCAAGATATTAATAGGCGTATGTAAACCTGCGCACTACCGACTGAACCGCCACCCCTGTTAACGAATATTGTGGTGGTGGGCGTTAACCGCCCCCCACCACGTTAACAAGCTTTTAAAAAAGATTAACATGAAAGTTAATTTTCAAAGTTCATGAAAATCGGTTAGGTCAACCTTCAGATATAAAGCCAATAGCAGCGCGATATATATATATATAGATATACACACTTATATAATATACATATATATGTATACGTTCATAAAAGTACGCAGATACATGGATAAGTTTGGTCTAGACTAATTGCACCTTAAAACGTAAAGATTTGCAAATAAATACCCAATTTTTGACAAGATAACCATATTTTTTTCCTTTAACAAAGCTATTCTAGCTACATTAACGGGAAAGTAAAAATGCATAAATTGAAAAGAGAACAAATAAATTGAAGTTATTCATAAAAATCTAAAATTAAAAATGTTAATCTTATGTAAAAACTATTCGCCAGAAATTTGAATTAACGTTTTTGGATAACAGTTCAAATTTTTCATAAAATATTATTAAAAAAAAACTTTAGTTTGCCAAAAACAATTTTTAATTTTCCAGTTTTTTCTTTAAATAAAACTGCGGGTGGTTTTTTTTTAAGTATATGGTGATGTTATAAAATATATAAAGAAAGAATGTAAAAATTGCCTTAAGATGGTAATAAAACGAAACCTGTAGTAATGAAGTCAAATGTGTATACAACAAAAAATTATAAAAGAACAAACCTTAACGATCGTAAGAAAAAAACAATGTACTATAATCATTCGATAAAAATTAATACAGAAGTAATGTATACAAAGAAATTCCAGGTATTATTATAAAATAAAAAATAAAGAATAATTCTGTTTGAGCTGAATATATTTTGATTTGTTTTTTCAGTAGTAGTCCACAAAGCCGCAAGGATTTCATTAGAGATGAAACACGTGCTGCGTGTAAATTATAATAAAATACCAAACGAAAGGAAGTCACATGACTGGAAGGCAAAACAAAGGAGAATAAATTTTTTGAGACCGGAACAGGTGGTAGAACGAGCGGCTACTCCTTTTATACAAAGGAGAAGCAAGCTACACTATTAGAGTGGTTATAATTTTGAAACGGTGAATGAAAATTTTTAATCAATTATAAACTAAATATACGTCATAAATTTAAAATAATATGACCATTTTAAATAATTTCACGCACGGTATTTATTCGTCCAGTAATTCAATTTTTAGCTGGGATATAAAAAAATAATAATCCTTATATAATATACAGTTAAAGAGTATATAATATCATATGATGAAACAATAAAAAAAAACAGTATTTTAAAAAATAAAAACAAGTAATAGTAATTTTGTAAAAAGCATACACAAAGTCTTACGAAGAAACGGAAAGATTTTTACGACACGTTTTTCGTTAAAAATTCATTTTAATATGGGTTCCGAAACGCTTCGTTTTCTAGAGGTTTAGTTTGCGATTTCGCTATTATTTCGGCACCATAGGAAAAATAAAACTATTAGATCTTATTATAGGATATACATTTAACAGTTTTATATGCGTTTTGATCTGAAAAATTGAATAAAACAGGTCCTCAGAACTATATTTCTAGCAAAGTTTTAGAAAATTATTGGAAAAAAAAAAATGGTGTCTAAAATACTTCTTTAACTTTGGTATAAAAAATTTGTTAAACTGTCGTAAGATTTTATATAAAAAAAACATATCTACTTAAATAGTACGAAATGTGTCACAAAAATATATTGTTAATTTAATTTTAAACTGAAACAAGAATCATTTCAATATTGAAAAAGTTTTAAAATAAAATCAATTATTGAAAATTAATAAAAATAAAGATAAAGCTTTATTTTTGTTTTGTTAAAAATATTAAGAAACGAAAAAATAAAATTGAGAAATTTTTTAATTTAATCGGATAATATTAGCAACTGAAATTAGTACACGGATTCTAATAGTTTAAATAATTTCAAAATTGAAGGAAAGTACAGTTTAGAAACTGTACTTCAGTATCAATATCTTGTTCTACACAGTACATACACATAGGCTGATCTCACTTAGCAATTTTATAAAGATATGCATTGAAACAACCATGCCCTGTTAAAAATTGTGTAACATAATAACCCATTTCACCGTGACGCCTACTTGTCCATATTAATATCTCAGGTATTAATAATCTAGTCCAATTAGCTACCCCTGCATCCAGCCATCTTTGCTGCCATAAGTTATATATCTCTTCTTTTACTTCATTATCTGTTCTGCCTAAGTATTTCTCAACTCTGTATTTAGCGATAAGATCTATAGGGAAAACTCCAGAAAGGACACAGAGGGCCTCATAAGAGACCGTACTGTAGGCCGATACAACTCCTAAGAGTACTCCTCTGTGTATCTTCTTCATTCTATCTCTATTCCTTCCAATATTGAATGCTGACCACCAGGCCTGAACGGCATACAACATTGCAGAAGTCACTGTCGACGCAAGAAGTCTTCTCTTCGAAGCCTTTGGTGCTGTCTTCTTTGACATTAACGCATTCAAACTTCTCATCATTCTTTCTGCACTATCACATATTTTTAAAACATGTTCTGTAAAACGACAGTTCTTCTGCAATGTGACTCCCAAATATTTTAGCATCTGTACTTCCTCTATTCTGCGACCATCGATGTGTATATCAACCGATTCTAGTACCTTACGTCCGGTGAACTTGACATATTTACACTTATTCACAGATAATTGTAACCCTCTTGTACGCAACAATCTACCTACTATTTCTAGTGACAGGTTTGTCTTATCTTTAACTTCTTCCATTGTTTCATTGTCTTCCATATGGGGTACTAGTTTGTTAGGTGGGGTAGACAGCCTCAGCAGTGAGAGCCAGCATGCTGAGGTGTGGTGTTTTTCAATGATCTCCTGAGGACTCCTTGGGTGTGTTTGGTAGGAATAAAAAATATCAAAAGATCCATGGGCCACACCACGGCATTGAGGTATGGTGTGGTGCCAAAAAGGACAAAAATGAAGTAAACCTCAAAAGAGCCACCGGTTAGCCCGACCTGCCATGCCGGTATATTAACAAATCAATTTATATGACAAACATTAAGTAAATTCAACAAAATTATTTAAATTTACTAAATATTTGTTAAATTATTAAAAAAAAAACCAAAAAAAACCGGTATACTACGGTATAACTTTCTCGGCTATTAATAACAAAAATAAAAATAGTTAAAGCTCAAAGAGAATATACATATATTTTTTAGAAGTGGGAAATAGATTTTGAGATAAACTTTATTCTAAAAATATTCTTATATAGGTTAAGCTTAACAAATTTATTTAAGTAAATTTTTTGTAAGTCTATAACCTCATACAATAGAGGTTGAAATAAGAAAAGAAAAAATTTAAAGGAAATCATTCTTGTATTTTAGGTTCAGGGTCAATAATTTAAAAATAAAATGTAAACATTTATTGATAACTCTACTCTACATATGATGTAGAACTTTCAAAACGTTTTTGAAAAATATTTAAACGAAAAGGAGATAGAGAAAAAGAACATACGATATAGATTTTCAATTTTAAATCGTGGGAGATTGATCTGAAAAACTTTTCGATTATTTACATATGCGTTGTAGGTAACAAATTTGCTTTAATAAATGTGTTTTTCTTAAATGCTTTTAAAGAAAATCGAAACTAGTTTTTTTATGATATCCCAAATTATCTGAACGAAATAAAAAAAAATTACGATCAGTGCCCTATATACAGAAATATTTAAGCCAAATTTGAAGAAAATCGGTTCGGTCAATCCAGAAATATAAGGCCAACCCATCGGGTTGGTGAACGCCTCTTCGCAAATTAGCTAATTTTGAAGTCGAGAGTTCTAAGGTTGAAATCCTAAGTAAAGGCAGTTACGTTTATACGGATTTGAATACTAGATCGTGAATACCGGTGTTCTTTGGTGTTTGGGTTCAATTAACCACACATCTCAGGAATGGTCGACCTTAGACTGTTCAAGACTTACACTTTATTTACACTCATTTCCTCTGAAGTAATACCTTACTTGGTTCCGGAGGCTAAACAGAAAAAGAAAGAAAGAGATATAAAGCCAAAAAAAGTGTGACGTACATACGTACGCAAATATATACATGTATATTTTTTTGTTTATATTAACATTAATTGAATCCAAAAACGTAAAGATCTGAAAAAACCCAATACCCCATTTCTGACATGATTACCGTACCTTTCCCTTTTAATATTCAAGTAATATTTCATCAATGACAAAAATTAAATGCTTTTCGCATGGGATAGTTTTTTTAGAACTTCGTTCTAAAAATTTCTTTCTACTTCATGTAAGCAATAACGATTAACAAATAAATTATAAATAATTCAAAATTTTATTAAGTACACAGATATGAAGAATTCTAGCAAATAATAAAAAACAACGCAACATTACAAATAACCCGTACCTATAATTCGTAACGAATAATAATACTAATGAAACAATGAAAATAGTTTAAATAATTACAAAATGAATAATTATTAACCTGGTAAATAATAAACATAAATAATAATTATTAACTTCAATAATAATAATAACCGTAATAAAATATTTTACATTATGCACTGTCGTAACAAAATATAGGTGTGTGTGAAAGTGTTAATAAATACAATTTACAAACGGTTAACAGTACACTATTGCATAATATTTCAACTATGTTTTATATTGTTACTATTTATTGCATAATATAAAAAAATATAATTTACCGTTTTCACATGCGCGCGCGCGCACGTACAAAAATCAAATAATATAAGATTATGAGTTAAAATAAAAAAGTCATAATGTGCCTTAACATGACAGCCGGTGTTCTTTTTTCAAGTACATAGTATTAATCGTTTATATATATATATA
Organism: Lycorma delicatula; assembly: GCF_047948215.1. Classification (NCBI taxonomy): domain Eukaryota; kingdom Metazoa; phylum Arthropoda; class Insecta; order Hemiptera; family Fulgoridae; genus Lycorma; species Lycorma delicatula. Next base: position 18,452,985 of record NC_134462.1, read on the forward strand.
TATACACACACACACACACACACACAGACTGATTCAAAAAGGACTTCACAAATTTAAAACCATAAAAAGAATTTATTTAGATAACTTACAGATTCGGTTGACGTCTCATTTCGTAACATATCAAAGTTTTGACTAAAGTAACTCATAAATACCGAATTCAGCCACCAGTGCTGTCACTAGTGTTGTAAAAAATGAATTCATTTACTGGTGCGGAATGTGCTCGCTATATGTTTTGGTTTCACGATTTGCAGTCAACAACTGCAGCTAAACGTAATTTTTGTAGAGAGGGAATCTCCTAGTAGACATACAATTTACTTTTGGTACCAAACCTTTGTTGAAACAGGTTGTTAACATATAAAATTACCAGGACACCCACACGTTTCTGAAGCTGCTGTGGAACAACTCAGAGAAAGCTTTGCACAAAAAAAAAGCTTTGAGAAATTTGACATGCGTCACGGGAGAGTGGCATTCCACAAACGACTGTTTGGCGAGTATTACGTAAAGGATTGTACTTGACGTCATACTTACTAGCTACGGTTCAACTCATTACAGATGACGACGAAGTTGCTTGTTTGCAGTTTTGTGTGGATATGATGGATAGAATTGTAGACAATGTAACTTTAGTCATGCGTCAACGTTTTACAATAGCGGCAAAATGAACGCCGAATATGGGGTAGTAAAAATCCTCATGAAGTTTACGGTACGTTCGTGTTAGCCCTAATGAAAATGTCTTTGTGCTCTAAATAAACCAAGATTATACGGTCTTTTCTTTTTCCAGGAAGCAACCGTAAACTGTATCGTTTATCTGGATGCGCTTCAAAAGTTATAATTCCTTAGTTAGATGACGAAGTTGGATGCCATTACTATCATCAAGACAGACAGTCAGAGATTTTTCTAGGTACTCGATTCCCAGGTCGGTGGATTGGTCGTGAAGGACCAATTATTTGGCTATCTCGCTCCCCATACTTGACCTCACTAAATGTTTTCATTAAAGATCGGATTTTGGTAACACCCTTTGCCTGCTGATCCTGTTGAGCTAAGATATCGAATTAACGCCGCATCTGCAGAGGCAACACCCGACTTAGTGGCTACAGTCTGGTATAAAATCTACTTCAGATGGGATGTATGGTGCATTACAAATGGAAGTTACATTGGACCTCCGTGAATGTTGGGTGACAAACTAGATGTGTTTTTCTATTAAATGAGACCTCTACCGCATCTCAATAAATTTATTGATATGTTGATATGTATGTATGTATGTATATATATATATATATATATTTGTGTGTGTGTGTGTGTGTTGGCGCGCTCGCTCGCATGGATGTAGTTACAAACATCATTCTCATATCAAACGCGGTAGAAACAAAACAGATATTTCCGAAAATCTCAACTTCAATGAAAATTTTCTTCAAAGAAAATGAAAAATATTTCCATTTGAAAATAAATTATCACTTTACAACTACAAAAAATATTTTTATTGGGTTCCAGTATAAAAAAAAAAAATACGATTGAAAATTTTACGTCAATAAATGTTTCGGTAAAAATTTATGGAAGTGATTTTTTTATGGAACAGAAAAAGCATTTTAACTTTTGTTAATTTTTTGGAATAAGATTCTTGAAAGGGAGGATTTTTAGGATTTCAATTTTAACGGAAATAATTATTTTTTCTGAAAATTAACAGCAGTAAACATTTTTCTGAATTTTTTTTTTTCTTTATAGTAAAGAAAGAGTAAAATGAATTTAATGATTGTTTCTACGGTGTTTAGTCTGAAAACGGGGTTTATATATAATAAACACGCTTATATACATATATATATATATATATATATATATATAAACTTGTTTGATGACATACTACATTAAATAAGCAGAAAGCAAGACTTAAATTTCATATTACAGGCTACATATATAAACCTGTTCCTTTTGACATGGTTAGGTAGGCATTACTTAGGTGTTCTCTATAACCAATTCGATTCCTTGTGCGTGTATATAAGTGTGTGCGCGTACGCGTGTGTGGATTTAAGTACGTTCGCGCACGTGCATTTCGTTTATTGAAAAGACGTGTATAAGTCAACTAAACATTTTTACTTACAATATTTCATGTTACAAGTATTAAAAAAATACGAAATTTATTTCTTAGTTCTAAATAGGAGAAACCTGAACTAATCTTGTTTCAAATCAATTTACGTATGAACTGTTCAACCAATTTAAGACGTAAATACCATACGTTTTATATGCCTATAAGTAAAATAAAAGCATCTGATAATTATTCAAATATAGGAGAAATTTAATCACATTAACAAATTAAATATACATAAATTTATTTCTATATATAGTTCAATAATTTCAATGTAATTAACTTAATCTGAGCAGAAGTGTTTTTGTTATAATTTAATAACCATATAAGAATGAACAAGTAAACTGACCGAAATATAAATTAAAATTTTTAAATAATATAATAATAATAATATAATACAATCATAGATTATATATAATGCTACAAGAAAACAGTACAATCATACTAAAAACAAATGTAGCTGCTGCCCCCTCCCGCGCACAGACACTCACCAAAGTATTTACATAAAAAGGGTTTTTAAAAAAGTATATATATTATAAAAAACATTCCAATTCTTGTCAGATTGAAAAGAAATTTACATCAGTTCTCAAACGCAAAAAAAAATCTTCCAAGTTGAAGAACTCATAATATTACTTATTAATTGGATCAATTTTGTTGTTTTTATCTTTAATTTAAAATTGTTATTAAATATGAGAAAAGTATAAGAAAGTTCCACAACATATTTACCCGCGTTTTTTAAGTGGATTAATTAAAAAGAAATAACTAAGGAAACCTCACTTAAACCAAAAAATGAAATTATAATATTTTTTAATTTAAATGATTCTAACTACCGTCCCTCTATGTGGCTAAATAAGAGTCCACACAAAGTTAATATAACAACACCATGCAAGTTTATTTCTGGATTAATTAGAACAACACTCATATTTTGATTGCCGATGTTGAGTAACGTACCTCTACTTATCTGTGGAGGAAGGAGACCCATCTGAAAGAGTTTATTAAGATTTGCCAAAGTCCGAAACGACCGGTAAACTGATATTCCGGATCTGAAAACTAACAGATTTTGCACAGGAAAACCCTTCCTACACTTTAGTTGGAGATTCTGAAAGAAGAATGGAAAAGGGAGGGTGTCAAGGTGGCGCCGCCTCGTTTTCGTGGCTTACCATGTGTATCTAGAGATATGGGTGGCTTTGTACAGGCTGAGGACGGGACACAACAGATGCATAGACTCACAGCAAGACTGGGACAGACTGCCAAACCAGTATGACTGGGGAATTCCAAGATAAACCATAAAATATATAAAAAAAGATACTGCCCACCTCTAGAGCTATGTGGGTAATCGAGAACATTTCCTTGTGGAACCTTTAATGTAATCGAATACGTAAAAGGATTTTCAGTTAGAATACAACGCTGTTGTTTTTATAGAACTTTATCTTTTAAATTTGTCATATTTGTACATAGACTGCATACATCAGTAAATTGGTTTATGTAATATATATGCACTTATTAGAATAATGTACGCATTCATTAGAATAATGTTACTACTTAATCATATATACAAAGCTGAAAGCTTATATGTTTGTTAGTGTGTCTGTCTGTTTGTTCCCGCATCATGCGAAACTCAACCAACCGATCCCTTTCAAATTTGCAAGATATAGTTGGATTATCCCAGGGAAGGTTTGAAGCCATTGACTGATGCTATAGCCTTTATGGAAGTGAAGTTGTCAATTAAAGAAGAAGAAAATGAATAATTAAAAGTTAATTTCTGTCATCACGGAAACAGTAACAAGTCGTGAATTTTCCTCATCAAAGGTGCGTGTACTTTAGTTACCATAGTTACTACTTCTGTTCTGTCTAATGTAATTTAGGTTATTTTTCAGGTTTCTATAAAGCCTGAATATTTCAATGGTCATTTAACTTTCTCAAAAACATGAGGGTAAGAAACCCTAAGGGGTTTCTGGCTAGACTGAAATTGCCAGCAAAGTGAGTTCTGCGACCCTGGGGAATACTAGCACCAGGGCATCCTGTGGGGGCGGGAGTTCCTGGGAAGCCCTTGGGTCAGCCCTGAGGTTCACCTACGCCAATCTCGGCCACGGGAGTCCAGGCTAAATGATCGGGCAAGCGAAGCGACCCCCAACCAGTTTATATATATATATATATATATATAAACATATTAGCTTTAAGAAAGCCTGATTCCACTTAGACTGATTCCACGACCTAAAAACACTTTTCAATATCTTCCAAGAACTCGGCACTGACTGCATACTTTACATTAGAATAAACAAACCCAAAGCAACAGAACATAGAGTACAATTCACAAGCGAAATTTTTAAACCCTTTGAAATAAAAATGGGAGTCAAATAGAGTGATGGACCTCTACTTTTTAACTCCGTTCTTGATAGGGTTATCAGGGAACGGAAAAACGAACTTTTTAATCTGCAACTCCTCAACAAAATCCTCGTATACGAAAAGCACAATCCCAACATCAATCCACTGCCTCGCTTTTGCCAACATTTTTTCTTTCTGAAAACATAGAAACCGCGGTCCAAAAATCCAAAATCCTTCAGATTATCACAGCTAAATCTGGCTTCCAAGTTTCGCTTAAAAAAAAAAATCAATCCATTATAAACATTATATACTCATCAAAATGTATTCGAATCGACAATCAAAATTTTGAAGTCAGAAAATTTAAGTATCTAGGAGAAATCATCACCGTCCAACATCCCTGAAAAAGAAGAAATAAACGAACGAGGATGCACAATGGATCCCTCCACGACTAACCCGAAACATCTTCAATAAAAAATGAATCTTCATCAACGCCAAGATCCGCAACTTTTGATCGTCATTCGGAACTGAACGTTTGAATGCAGTGAATGCCTGGGATCACTAACAAAACACAACAAGAATTAGTTGAACGTAAAGAAAAAAGACCTCAGGAAAATCTTAGGCTCAAAGAAAACTGAAGATAACTACAAACATCGAACCGACAAATAACTCAGCACACCGTGAAAAACCCACCGATATAATCCGAAAACGGAAAAAAAATTAGTATCGTCACATTTCTCGCATGAATGACATAAGACACACGACATGTATCCTCACGTACATCAAAACTCAAAATAACAATAGATGTACTGACGATATGTAAAGATAAGCAAAAAATAAGCATCACCGATCAAGAAACAATGAAAAATGAAGAATTTCAGTGGGTTTCAAGAACAAACAAAACAAGTAAACAACTTAGCGTGATCTGAGGAGAGAATACAACTTCATTCACAAAAAATTAAAAAATTACTACAAAAAAGGTTAAAATCCAAAGTTGTTCACGCGGCTAATAAATGGCCTAAATCGAAAAAAAAACTAAATTATCATTTTTTGATATTACTTTTATACTTTTAACAAGTGATATTATTCCTAGATGACCTTATTTAGTTAATATATGACATTTAATTAAAAAATAATCCAAATAATATGTTAAAAAAATAGATAAATATGTATAATTAGAGAACATTAAATATAAATTATGGTTAAAAGAAAATTTACAAAAAAGGAATTAAATATATATTTCCGCTATCAAATGATAAATTTAACATTAAAATTTATATTTTATACAACTAAAAAAAAAATCCATAAAAGGAATTATTTTTAATAAAATATGCAACTAAACATTCTTTGTCGAGTAAAATTATCGAGCAATTTTATTTTTAATAGAGTTTACAGTGAAAGCAGATAAAATAAGACATATTGTTTTATTTTTAAAGGAACGGATGTTTTTATCATATTTATAAAATGACCTTGTTATAAACAAGAGGTCAAGTAACACGCTCAGGTATGAATCTAAGATTAAAATGAAATGATATATCATTCGATACATTTTTACATTACTATAATCCATCCACCTACTACAACTAGTACAGTCAGTTACACACAAATCTACATCAATCATGTTTGTACATATTTCATAAAAATATAATTATCTATAAAAGAAAAGTATATTCCTTGATAATATCACCACATTAACTTGAAGCTTGTGCGTGGGATATGGAAATGGAATTTTATAGCGTATGAAAAATGCCATGTCTGACCGGGATACGAACCCGGGACCACCGGATGAAAGGCCGAGACGCTACCACTCCACGACGGAGATCGGAAAATTTAAAACAGATGTCGATAATAGGATAACAGAAAACAGATTCTAAAATTAATTAATTATTTTTCCTTAATCTAATAAAAATGTTTACAAAATCAATAATTATTTAATATTTCTTACATATTTATTTGGTTACGTTAAACAATATTAATCTTAATCAACATGTTTAACGTACAATACACACCAAAAGAGATAAAGTTCAAGATATTTTACTTTTTTTCAAAGAAAAAGTATTTTACAATAAATTTAATTCTAAATAAATTCATCAAATTTAATGAATGTTAGATACTAAATAAACATCATAAGCATTACCAATTATTGTGCTTCACAATTACCAGTATTTAATAATTACATAGATATTTACGCCTAATTAAGTATTATATAACTATTGTTTCCTGTTCAGCCTTCGGGAATTACAGTCAGGTATTACTTCAGAGGATGATATGTATGAGTGTAAATGAAGTGTAGTCTTGCACAGTCTCAGGTCAACCGTCCCTGAAATGTGTGGTTAATTGAAAGCCAACCACCCAAGAACACCGGTATCCACGATCTAGTATTTTCAAATCCGTAAAAAAGTAACTGCTTTTAGTATAATTTGAACGTTACAACACTCAGTTGATTTTTAAAATCAGCTGATCAGTTGATTTGCGAAGCCGCGTTTGCCAGTAGACGGTGGTAAGTATTGTATAACTTGACTAACGGCCCAATGGCTTCGCATTTGCATTGGCAAGTAGTTTGATGTCATTTGATACTCTTGTTTGATCTCAGCAGTTTGATGCCACTTTAAGTTCAGCTTGCGATTTTTACTACATTGTACGATGTAAAGGAAGTATTGTGATGGCGAAAAAATGTCGGGTTTTAGATTTCAACGGAAATATCCATTTTGACTAGTGTCGTCGTGACGTCTGACATACGTATGTATCTCGCATAACTCATAAAGATTAGCTGTAGGATGGGCCAAATCAACTGGGCCAAAAGTGTCAAAAAAAAGTCCTAAATCCAAAGTTTTTGGATTTTGCAGTCCTCATTGAGAGCTTTTCAACGATATATCATAAGTGGTACTTATTTTCATTGATACCAGATTTATTGCCAAATAAAATTTTAATTAATGAAATATTTGGACCACAAGGGGAAGGTACATCGGTTCGAATCCGACTTCATATACATATTTTTTTTTCAAATTCAATAAAAAAGAAATATGAAAAAAATCAGAAGTTATTAGTGAAATAAAATTTCATGTTCTTTTCATTTTAATTCAAAAATTTTTACACAGGTTAATAGTTATTAATAAATCAATATATTAAATTAAAAAAAGAAAAGTTAAAACATATATATATTTATATGAAGTCGGATTCGAACCGATATGTGCATAGTTACGGATCCGACACGTTCTCATTTAACCACATAACAAAATTTAGCGACGTGAAACAAAATTAATATATAAACTAATATAAAATGCTGATACGAACACTACAAATAAAATCTGATGCAATATGGTGTCCACTGTCCATCACAATGCAATTGTTTAACTGTCCACTTTATTAAAGAATTGGAGGATCGTAACTCATTTCAAATGATACAAGTTTAAATGAAGTGCACCAAAAAATGTTTATCTGTAATTTAATAGGCGTACAAAGAAGTCACATGTGGTGTTCACATCAGATTTTATTTTATAGGTTATATGTTTCTCTATAAATAATGGCTGTTTTGTACAGCCTAAATATTTCTCTATAAAAAAGAAATAAAACAAGTTTTAAATCTGTAAAAAATTCAAAAACACAACTCTCAAAAAAAAAAATTACCACACCTAGCGGTCGAGATCGAAAACTTCTGGGCACGGTTTTTGAAATTCGAAATCGATTTTCAAATAAGCGCGTTAGGCGTGCAGGTTACATAACTGCTCTTTAATTTAACCATTTTGTATGTAGTTTAATATTTTTCAATTTCTTTTTTAAATTTACTTCAACATGTATATAATTGTGGCAATAAGTGGCATAGGTTATATCTATGCCACTCCCAGTAACGTAAAGATTCCAACGCAAGGTCATACATCTAAATCCGTTTAGCCGTTGAGCTGTTATGGTGGAAAAAACATACATACACCCTAAATACATTACACTCCTTTTTGGGCATTAGTGTAACAAGACTAGATTCATCAAAATCGGTGCAGTAGTTTTTATGTGACCGTGTAAAAAATAAACAATATTCTGCCTTAATTCTGCCAAGATATTTTAACCTTAATTCTCTACGATTTCTTTTTTATGGTTTACTTGTTCTGCTGCCGTTTCGAGATTCTCCGAGAATGTGACAATATCATCGGTATGCAGTTAATAGGAAATCCTTTCAATTTCGAACCCAATTTTGTTTCGTGTTGTGTTCCTATTTCTTTCATATTTGTTTACATTCTTTTATTTTTTCATCTTTAGGATAGAGCTAAAAAGAGTTCCATCCTTTTGTCGTAATCCTGTTTTAATTTCGAACCTATCTGAGAGTTCTCCCATGAATTTTACTTTGCATCTTGTGTTTGTATATAACAATTTTATTTTTTTTAAATACAGTTTTTTAATTACTTTACCAAATATCCTATTCAACCTTTTTTATTAGCAACAATGGTACTTTTAAACGCGTTGTCTCTCGAAATCTATTTTATGGATTTTTGCGTAATAATTTAGATAGGTTTTTTCTTCTAATAAGTAAAATTCTTTTTATTTGTTCGTCTGAAATTTTCTTCGAACCTTTTTCCTAGAAACAAAAAACATTTATAAACAAATAATAGAAAGTACATACATTACTGTGTTTAAGTATTTTCATCGAAGAAATAATAATAATAATGTCGAAGGTATAAAACGAAAAACATAAAAATACAAAGGTAAAAAATGTATGTTTTATTATATAAAGCTTTTTCTTTGTTGGACGGTATTTTACTAGAGAATAAACAAAAAATATCTTCTGACAATAATTAATAAGTATTGTAATGTCTACACTAATCGTTAAGACTGGTTTAAAGGAATGTAAGTAAGCTGGAAGCAGTGCAGGTTACTGGATTGTAATAAAACATTAAATTATGAAACGACAGGCTCATAAATATACATATGTAAACAAAAAAGCCCGACAAAATCAGTAGATAATACTATTATAATGTAAATTAAAAAACAACTTATAAATTAAATTTAAAAAATTGTTCTATGATTATATATTTTAAAATGAGTTCATAAAAGTACAGTAACACAAATATTTCATTATAATATATTTCCTGGCGTACACATTTGAATCTTACCGCACAAGCCGTTATTTTTCAATGAATTTATCGTTGGGAGTTGATTCTATAATACAGTACGTAATAACAAAGGCGTACGTTTTGCTGAGTTGTCAGTAATTACTGGTTTCCGTCGTGTGAAGGAAATAAAGATAATACCATCTGTCCTATGTAGTTAAACACTTTACTTGTCTGTGGGAATTGTCTTTACTTTAACAACTAACTAACCGATAGATAACGAGTGTGGTCACCAAGTCGCTACACCGCAAATTATAGAATCACTGTTTCAACCGTACTTTATAACGTAATGCAACTAAGATTATACTATTATGACTTCCTAATGATTTATTATAACTATGTAAAATATAATAAATCATTTTTAAGTTAAATAAAAATGGTTTTTAGTTAACATAAGTATGCAAAAAAAAAAAAAAATTATTTAAGTTATTGATAATTTTATTATAATAATAAAAATATTTTCATATCCTATTTTAACGAACCATAATCATAATCATAACCCTATTTTAACTAACCAATAGAAGAGGATTAAGAGGATGAACCAATCGATGGGGGATTAAGCGTGTCTTAACCAACTGATGAATTGATATAAAAGGAGAGCTTACTTAAAAAGGCGGAGTCTAAATGAACTATCGTCCAATAAGAAAGGAAAATTAATTTCAAACAGTTTTTTCCCCTTGATTATTATATTTTAATTTATTTTTTCTAAACAATAACAGGATGTTACCAAATTTTAGTTACGTAGGAGACGTAAATTTATATAGCATAAAAAATAATCAAACCTGATTAGAACTTAAACCAAAATCTTCCGGATGCGCCATATAACATTTCACCAAGATGGTTAGAAATAATTAGATTGTTTTCTTTGTACATATTTCGTTAAAAGAAATCTTGAATGTACATTATAAAAAAAAAAACGAAATAATATTTTTTTGGGACATCACAATTTTTTAATTTTCTCAAAGAAATAAAAAAAGATAAATTGTTTAATTAAATAAAAAATTACGATACGTCTATTTTATAAAGATATCTCTGCATAGCTTACTGAAACAGAATATCTTATCTATATTTTGGATAAAGCTGAAATATTTTATATCTTTTAAATTCATAAAACGTTTTACAATCAGAAAATAGTTTGTTTTAGTATATAAAAAAAATCTGATGTGAACATCACGAGACTTCCTTGTACGCCTATTAAATTACATATACACACATTTTTTTAAATGAAAAGTACATAAAATCTTATTTCATTAATAACTTATTATTGAATTATTATTTATTGTATAACTTCTTTTACAATCGTAAGAAAAAAAAGGAATCAAGTCTGATTCGAACCAATTTGCTTGTAAGATCCAAATATTTCATTAATTAAACGTTTGTTTGGCTGTAACTCTGGAACCAACGAAAATAAGTATAAGTTATGACATATGTTAAAAAGCTCTCAATGAAGGCTTTTTACTGCAGTTATAAAGAAGTTAAAAATTAAAATTTTTTGGGCGTTTTTGGACACTTTTGGTCCAGTCGATTTCAATCAAAAAGGAAGGTGCATAACTAGATGTTACAACAACAATCCTAAATCCAAAATTTTCAACATCCTACGGCTAGTAGTTTTTAAGTTATACGAGATACATTCGCACATATAAGTTACATATAGACGTCACGCCGAAACTAGATAAAATGGATTCAGGGATGTTCAACATTTATTTCTGTTGAAATCTGAAAAACAACATTTTTCGCGATCATAATACTTTTTTACTTCGTACAAGGAAATAAAAAGTTACTTATCTAAAAACTTGTTTTAGAACAACTTCCAGTTATCCAGCTTATATTATACGGAAGATTTTAAAATTATTATCATTAAAAAAATTAGTTTAAAAAATTATCATTAAAAACAAGAATTTCCTGTGTTTAGAAAATAATAAAATAAAGATAAAAAATTGTATGTAAAGGGTATTTAACCTTTAAAGGGATTCAAATATTTTTTAACTCTTAAAACAAAGAGAAATAAAATTTAGTAAATGTTCCTACATCAAAACGATCTATTATTCGGTATGAGGTCCCCAAATCCGAAGTCCCTAAGAAGAAGCAACTTAAAAACTTTAATGGTAAGAATAGAGTTGTTACATATCATTTAAAGAACAATGTAAAACAAATGTTAGGAGGTAAAAATGTTGGGTTTCGACAATTTTTCAGAAATAGTTGCCATTTATTATTTTCCACAGTTTGTTTCAAAAGCGGTCTTCCTCTTAAATGACTGATCAATAGGGAGATAAAAAAATAATGAAATTTAGCAATAACTCTAACCGCAAAATGTATTTCGGTATGAAACAATTATTTTTGTGTACTCTAAGCCACCTTTTAGAGTTAATTCCCGGCATTTTGGTAAGTTGTATAAGCCAGAAGTTTCTTGATGTCAAAGTTATTTTTTTCCAATGCTCTTTAATATGATTTGTCACAATTCTACTCTGTTTAGAATTTTTAATTTCTTTCTGTATGGAAGCTTGGGAGGGTATTGGTGATATCATACAAAAAAATTGATCCATTTTGGGAAAAAAATATTTTATAAAGTTCATCTTTACGTACTGTTGAAAAATTATTTAAAGGCTCCTATATTTTACTAAAATCTATTTGAATATAACCATGAATGTGTTGACCTCCATTTAACTTAATATTTCAGGGAGAAAAAGAGGTGAATAGAAAGGGAAACAATAGGAAAAAATATACTATATACTTTGAAGGAGTAAAATTTAATTAAATCTTTATTCGTGCATGGGTTAATTTTTTTTTAACATAAATTCCGGTAAAGTTCAACTACATCGTTGCTAAGGAAAGGTTAATAATTTTTTTATTATTCATAACTCCTTTGAATAACCCTAATACAAAGACTGAACTCTACTACACTAAGATTCTATTTAATAAAATATGATACTATAAAGGTATAATCTCAGTGAATACCGAAAAGATATTTAAAGAACATATCTTAGTATTAACGGTAAACATAACTTAAAAATTCTCTTACAAAATTATATATTTTTATTTCATAGATACAGCTACCGGTTTATAACAGATCAAAACAAGCCTTTGTGTTATTAATCAGTTGACTAATTTGATGTCTCTCTCCATTTTATTGTTTTCTATGCCAGTGTTTTAACCATTCATATTTATTACAACACAGTTATGGATTATAAATATATTGTAATCTTTATTCTTTTCCTTTAAAGTTTTATTTTTTTATACATCCTTCTGTTATTAACTAAAAATAAATGTGTTAATTTAGAAGGCGTGCCCAATGGCCCAATTCTGATTGTGGTTATGACTTCCGATGATTTTCAGGTATGAATTTGACCCGGTGAGAGTTTCAATGATTTAACAAAGGATTAATAAATAACCTAACAGATATAAGGTATTGGCATTGTAGGATTTGAGTTATGTTAAATGCATAAATTTAGAACTATGAAAAATGAACCTGACCCTATACGGGAAGACACCCTCCATGTGTCGGTTTCAATTTCCACGCCAACCCCCTCTGTACCTAGGGCTTATGAGCTTTACCGGAAAACTTTTTTGTCATTTTCAGTACATCGGCAATTATATCTTTTCAGTCAAGCCTCAGCCAGAAATGCCACCAATGTGAATGCCACAAGCGACATTCCCATCGGTGTCATACTAATATAAACTCAAAAAAAAAAATAAAAATAAAAATACATCTAGCAATGTTTCAAACAAAACCGAATTATTTTCTATGAACAAAGGAGCTGAACTTTACCTACCCGAAAGGTAAAAATGAGTCGACACACACAGGGAATCATAAAACGCAACACAAAAACACTAACAAAACATAATAAAATAAATAATGTTAACATAACAGTAACGTAAAAAATAACTAACGAAAAACAAACAAATCTATAATCAAACAGAAACAAAAACAGCAACAGTTTAAAAATCATAAAACAAAATAAAATTAAAACCAAAACACAAACACAAAGAAGGAAAGTCCAAGCAGAAAATCCCTTCAGCGATCCTTTCTTTCGCCAAATATGTAATAAAACTTTCTACGATCAACTATTCACCCCGACTTTTCCAATTACCACGAAAATCAAGTGTCAAGCTATAATCAAGTGCCGATAATATCAAGCTGACAAATGGTCCCCGTGCGCATTAAGTCATACCTAGTACATTGAATATCACATGATAAGCATCGTACAACAATCCCCATTGCGGATACATACTAGAGTCCTGCCAGGCCGAATTTCTGAAGTATGTCCGCGAAAAGACCTATGCCCAGACAGAAATTGCGTCACATACTTGTTCGGGTATACCCAAGAGGCGTCCCGCAAATCAACAACATTAGAGAAAAGATCATGCGTATAACGCCCACACTCTGTCTCATCCCATCTGGCCTGCCACAAGGCGACATCATGCGGTTCTCTCTCCTGAGAGAAATTCACCTGACTTCTTAGCAACATAACGTTGTTGCCTCTCAGAAACAAATCAAGACTTTAAACACCCCACTAAAATATTTTTAAGTACTTAAGTAATAATAATCTCTGATTAATGTACGTCAAGATAAGAAAATATTCGAATTCGGTAAATTAATCCGGGACCTTATTTATTATTATTAACGTAAGTCTTAGATTTTAAAATTAATTTAATTAATTAATACTTCTGTATTTTACATTTTGAATTCGATTATATTTTACGCTTATTACATTTAAACCAAGTAATAAATAAAAAAATGATTAAACTTGAAAAATATGTAATTTACGATATCAGATTTCAATTACCAACTTTAATAAAACTTTACAGGTTTGCTCTTTATCTACAGTTAGAATTATCACAATAGTCCCAGTAGGGGTTAAGATATTAAAGATATTCGTTAAAAAAAAAGAAAAAAGAATAATCCTGGGGGTTAAGATGTTAAAGATATTCATTAAAAAAAAAGATAAAAAAAATAATAATCCTTTTTATTTCATTACATTTCTGTTACCATCGTAACAGAGCCATTTTAAATAATGATATAAAATTATTATTTTGTTTTTAATGAATATCTTGACATTAGGTTCAGGGAGATGTACTGGTGTTAAGCAGGGGTTCGCAACTATCATTGCCTAACAAGCAATTGCTGTACTCAGCAACCCTGAAACCGAATTGGACCTACTGAATCCAGTTATGGTAGCATGACAAGTGAAAGTAACATCGAAATGAACAAACTATTGAGAAATATAATAGAACCACCATGGTTTGCAAAAAAACACTGAAATACATGTTTACCTGGGACTGCCAACCCACCTTCCGAGAGGAGATACGACAATTCGGTACAAAATGAGACTGAACAAACATGTGAACTGGTTCGCGGTTAACTTCCTCTTTAACAGCGAGGATCTGTAAGTTTTCCGATATTTGAGATAAATCAGCAATTCTAGGGTGTTGTGCATCGTCAAAATTGTTCATTTCGCCTCTTACTTTTGTTGGTTCTTTGATTTGTTTCACTGTTTCTTTGATTAGTTATTCTTTGTGTTATTGATAAAGGCTATTTTTTGGTGGTTTTTTTTTTTGGTTTTTATGTTCTGAACTTTATCAGTGATCCTTGGACTCATCTTTGAATTTATTTATTTATGTTTGCTATACTTTACTTATATATACTATATATGTATACCTATGTATACAGATACAGTTCTTTGAGGGATTTCAATCAAAAATTAAATGCAAAGAGGGCACATATCTTTGCATCTCATTTTTTTTTATATTCAAATTTACTCATGGTTTCGGTAAATTGGAACCGCGTTTGTTAAATAAGCATTCATGAAAAAATAAAATGAGTATTTGTAAAATTCTACTCTACTAAACGGCATCTGTATGTGTTGTCTGTGTGAGCGTCCCCCGTAGCTAAGCACCGAAATGTACCGATAACTAGCGGAAAATCCCGATTCGTTAGTACATGTCTCGTGTTTGTCAGATACTTTTTGTATAATTATATATCGATATATCTCATATACACCGATACATATGCAAATATATATTATGTTTTTTTTCATTTATGTGATTGTTTTTCTTCAAAAAATAATCGATTATTTATGTTAAGGCACAGATTTCATTTCCTCATTTTTTTATTTTTAAAAATAAAATTTTTCACTTTTTTGTTACTATTATTAAATGAATTTGTCTAAGGGTCTATTGTTAACCAGTCTTGTAATAATTATAAAATAAATTTATAGATTTTACTACCGTAATTCATTAATTCACTATCACAGCTTATCTTAAAACATAGCTATTTTCGATACAAATAAAACGATACTGAAAATACTATCGATTATCCATTTAGAATCCTATACATGATTTTTTTTTTTGGCAGTGTAGTTATAATTAAACATACATATAAGCCAAACAAGTGGGTCAAATTAAGTGGTAAACAATAAAGGTCAAAATTAGAAGAAAAAATAACGGTAAAAATTAGAAAATTTTGAATCCTATATATATCCTCCTTAGCTATTTATTTGGTTTTTCAACTTCTCTATTGTTATTTTGTCAAGAAAGGTTAGTTTCGTATTACGATAATTTTTTTCGTAAATTGAATATAATATTTAAATAATTTAATTTATATTTAAGCTTTCAGCTGTCGTATGGAGTTTATTTATGGATCTTCATAAAAACGTTGAGAGTGTGCAACCTTTAAAAGATGGCTAAACCAATCTAAACTAAATTTAATTGGGAAGATTTGCTGATTTTTTTAAATTTTTACTTGATCAATTTTCATCATTAAAAAAAAAACATTTTTGCACAAGAGGTAATCAGTTTTGGACACCTAATAATAGCATTACGAGACACCGCCCGTCAGGACAACCCACCCGGAGGGCCTAGTTGCGGAGGCGTACCGTAGGCACGCCCTGCTACTAGTATTTAATATTTTATTACTTATTATTGTAAAAAGCTTAAATTAACACATTAACAAACTACTATGGGTTTTAGTGGTTTATTTTGACTGTCGGTATTGGACTGTCAAAAATTAAAACCAAAATACCTTCAAAAAAGAGAACAAACCTTTCTTATTATTCAAAGTCTGCTAAAAGAATGAGAATATTTCGATTCTCTAAAACGACTGAAATTAATTTTCGGTTAGCTGCTGACCAACAGCGCTACGCCTACGCCCAGACTCAAACTGTAGCTTCGTCTAAACCACGAATGTATCAGAACTTCTACGTCAAGAACGAGGGAAACATTGGAGGAAAGAGAGCTTTCAGGCTTTAACTGTTATTTATCAGTATTATTTTAACAACAAAGAGGATAACAAACACAGCGGGGATCCAGACGGGAAGTTGGCTAGACCCAGTCGGCTAATATATAATAAAAAATTATTTGTATCTTTCACTCTGGTATTTACGACAGTAATTTTGATTATTAAACAATTTAAATAATTATATTACATTAGAAATTACATCCTTTTTTGTTTTTTATAATACATTATATGTCTTAGATAAAATTTATTATTACTTTATAAAAATTCCTCTTTTGGTATTTTGATATATGTTATGTTACTTTTATGTCTTACGAGAATGATTTTATAAAAATAATAGCGATTAATTTGTTTTTTAATTAAATTATGTTTCAATAATAATAATAATAATAACTGAGTAATACAATCAAAAATATTACGGAAATGTCAACTTAAAATTTATGTACTAATTAGAAAGTATTCTATCGGTGAACAGATGTTAATTTTCACTTGCCGTTATTGTTATGAATTACACTCTGTAGTTAATTTTTCGTGGCAACTTTTAGTAAAATATATTATCATTTCGTTCTCTAAAAAGTCCTACAACAATGACATTAATATCTATGGGTAAAAAAGAAATACTAATCGAGGTGAAAATAGACTTGTTTAAAACATGAATGTACTTCTACGTCTACTATTTACCGGCTTATTATGTAACGAATACAGAATGAACAATTAGCCCACCGGACTGGTCTATTAGTTAACTCGTCATCGGAAAACAGCTGATTTCGATGTCGAGAGTTCTAAGGTTCAAATCCTAGTATTCAAATTTGAATACTAGATCGTGTATACTGATGTTCTTGGTGATTGGGTTTCAATTAACCACACTTCTCAGAAGTGATCAACCTAAGACTGTACAATACTACACTTCATTCACATTCGTACATATTCTCATTTATCCTCTAATACCTACGGTAGTTCCGGAGGCTAAACAAAAAAAAAGAGAGAGGGTGAGCAACTTAAAACGGAATCACTGTATACTAAACAGAGTTGCGACATGTAACATTTTATGAATGAAATGAAAAATTAAATTAAATTATGTATTTGCTTTAGCAAAGGTTTACATATTTACCACATTTTAAAAAAAAAGATATTCTAAATGAGCCCTCAGAGGTGCACATTTGTGGTCGTACGGTCGTGATTAGACACCTGACAAAATGTGTTGTCAAAGCCATTGACTTCTTGTTGAATGTTCGTTTTCGTTCGTATACTTTATCTTCCAAATAGTCCCGAGAAAAAAAAAATTCTGGGCAAATCTGCTGAATGTGGAGACTATCACCGACTGCTGATAATTCGTTTTTTTGTAAAAGACACATGAACGCGGGAATCGTTGGATGTGGGACACGTTGCTCTATCTAGATGTAAGAAGATGTATTTTTTTCTACGTTCAGTTAATATAACTAAATGTATAATTGCTCGAAAATTGTACGGTAAACATTGATAATCCCAGAAAAATAATGTATCCACTATACGATTACCAGAAAAAATCGTACCAAAATCGATTTTCTCATCGTGAACTGGACGTTCAACAATCGGGATTTTTTATCCGATACCTTTTTCTTTCTTTTTCCTGTTTAGCCTCCGGTAACTACCGTTTAGATAATTCTTCAGAGGATGAATGAGGATGATATGTATGAGTGTAAATGAAGTGTTAGTCTTGTACATTCTCAGTTCGACCATACCTGAGATGTGTGGTTAATTGAAACACAACCACCAAAGAACACCGGTATCCACGATCTAGTATTCAAGTCCGTGTAAAAATACCTGGCTTTACTAGGACTTGAACGCTGGAACTCTCAACTTCCAAATCTGCTGATTTGGGAAGACGCGTTCACCACTACGGTGGGTCTTTATGCGATACCTGATCTTATACAAATTAACATTCCCAGATAAATGAAACTATGCTTCATCTGACATGATGTACAACATCGAACGTATCAGTCTATCGACAAAGTTTTTTGAAAAGTTAGTGGGAATAATTAAGATATTTCGGTTCAGCTATTGTTTTAAGATATTGTGCAATTATTATACGGTACGGTTTCAAATTTATATCATGAATAATCTTATTCTTATTTTCTAGGTGACCGTATAAGGTAATTATTCTTATTCTGGTTACATCCGATATTTTCTCTATGTTCTCTATGTTTTTTTTTATGAGTTCGCAGTTCATTATTATGAATTTTTCAGTTATTTTCTCAATCTTTGATGCGTCTAGAATTTTTACAGAGTATTCTCTGTTCTTTTTTGTTTGCAGTTTTTTTATTAAAAGTTTATTGTTAAAAATTCAGCTCCATATAAAGCTTCCAGATAAACGACTGTAGTGTATTTTATTTATTTATTTATTACTTCCTTGTTCGGCGTAAAGGAAGTAACGTGACTGCGAAAAATTTCGGTTTTCAGATTTCAACGGAAATATCCATTTTGACCATCCCTGAATCAATTTTCACTAGCTTCGGCGTGACGTCTGTACAACCTATGCATATTGCATAACTCAAAAACGATTAGTCATGGGATACTGAAATGTTGGATTTAGGATTGTTGTTAAATCTAATTGTGCACCTTCCCATTTGATTGCAATTGAATGGACAAAAAGTGTCCATAAAAGCCCAAAATCCAAACATATTGGATTTGGACCATTTTTCTTAACTGCAGTAGTTAGTCCTGATTGAGCGTTTTACAACGATATACCATTAGTGGTACTTATTTTCATTGGTTCCAGAATAGCAAAAATATTTAATTAATGAAATATTTGGATCTTACAATTGGAAGGTACATCGGTTCAAATCAGATTTCATCTTCTTTTTTTAACCTTTTTTTCAAACTTAAATACGTTGTATAATTGTAAAAAATTAAAAAAAAAAAAAATTACAATAAATAATTTAATAACAATAAAAAAATTATATGAAAAAATTATCAGAAGTTATTATGAAATAAAATTGTATGTCCTTTTCATAAAAAAAAAAAGGTGTTATGTAATTTAATAGGCGTCCAAGGAAGTCATGTAGTGTGGACAACTGATTTATTTTTTAATTAGACTTTTAATTAATTAATGATATTTACTTTAACAACTTTATATGGAAGTGAAACTTGGACAGTTGGAGTATCTGAGAAGAAAAGATTAGAAGCTTTTGAAATGCGGTGCCATAGGAGAATATTAAAAATCAGATGGGTGGATAAAGTGACAAATGAAGAGGTATTGCGACAAATAGATGAAGAAAGAAGCATTTGGAAAAAATATAGTTAAAAGAAGAGACAGACTTATAGGCCACATACTAAGGCATCCTGGAATAGTCGCTTTAATATTGGAAGGACAGGTAGAAGGGAAAAATTGTGTAGGCAGGCCACGTTTGGAGTATGTAAAACAAATTGTTAGGGATGTAGGATGTAGAGGGTATACTGAAATGAAACGACTGGCACTAGATAGGGAATCTTGGAGAGCTGCATCAAACCAGTCAAATGACTGAAGACAAAAAAAAATTACTTTAACAACTGGATATCTAGTTCTAGATGTTTCTTTTAATAAACCTTTCTTTAGCCTTTTTTTTTTAAATTTATTAAAATCTTTTCTTGCAAGTTTATTTTTTAAATTAAAATAAAAAATAAAAAATCGAGAAATTCTAATTATATTTGTTTTAAACATTTTATAAAACACAGCCTACTGAACTTCTAAATTTCTTTTCCATCAATTCCACATTTGTATTTAATGAATGATTTTGCATTTTGCGATTTTACATGATGAAAATATAATCACGATTAACAATTTCTTTATACGCTATATTTACAACCATACGAAATATTTATTACTATAATCGACATAGACAATAAGTAGAATGTGCCAGTAACAGCAAAGTTTTTCTATGTTGACAACAACATGTAAAATGTTGCGCGTTCTATTTGGTGTGGTTTCCTGTTTTGGATGTCGTGTCAATGTGTCGTGAGAGAATATTACTATATTATTATGAAGTCACATTAGTAAGAAAATGAGTGTAAATAATACACAATAAATAATATAGCTTGCTTTTATATTAAAGGTGATCATTATTTTTAAAAAATACAATGTTTAATATAGTATAATAAGAATGGCGGATTTTAAAATTTTAAACCACTTTTGTCCGTACGTATATTATTATTAAATCAATTACTTATTTTTTATATTAGGGTATTCTTTTTAATATTATTTAACAATAGGCTTGAAATAAAACCGGTTGGTTTTTTATCATAATCTAATACCGTAAAATATTTGGATATGCATACACAAATGGGACAACATTCTTTACTTTGGAACACCAGGAAAATAATTTTTTCTTTATTTTTTCTATAATTACTAAAAAGAAACCATATTGATGAAAATTGCGATCTAAATTAAATTTTTTTTTTTTTTTTGTCTTCAGTAATTTGACTGGTTTGATGCAGCTCTCCAAGATTCTCCCTATCTAGTGCTAGTCGTTTCATTTCAGTATACCCTCTACATCCTACATCCCTAACAATTTGTTTTACATATTCCAAACGTGGCCTGCCTACACAATTTTTCCCTTCTACCTGTCCTTCCAATATTAAAGCGACTATTCTAGGATGCCTTAGTATGTGGCCTATAAGTCTGTCTCTTCTTTTAACTATATTTTTCCAATTGCTTCTTTCTTCATCTATTTGCCGCAATACCTCTTCATTTGTCACTTTATCCACCCATCCATTAATCTTTTCTTCTCAGATACTCCGATCGTCCAGCTTCTAATCTTTTCTTCTCAGATACTCCGATCGTCCAGCTTCTAATCTTTTCTTCTCAGATACTCCGATCGTCCAAGTTCACTTCCATATAAAGCGACACTCCAAACATACACTTTCAAAAATCTTTTCCTGACATTTAAATTAATTTTTGATGTAAACAAATTATATTTCTTACTGAAGGCTCGTTTAGCTTGTGCTATTCGGCATTTTATATCGCTCCTGCTTCGTCCATCTTTAGTAATTCTACTTCCCAAATAACAAAATTCTTCTACCTCCATAATCTTTTCTACTCCTATTTTCACATTCAGTGGTCCATCTTTGTTATTCTACTACATTTCATTACGTTTGTTTTGTTCTTGTTTATTTTCATGCGATATTTCTTGCGTAGGACTTCATCTATGCCGTTCATTGTTTCTTCTAAATCCTTTTTACTCCCGGCTAGAATTACTATATCATCATCAAATCGTAGCATCTTTATCTTTTCACCTTGTACTGTTACTCCGAATCTAAATTGTTCTTTAACATCATTAACTGCTAGTTCCATGTAAAGATTAAAAAGTAACGGAGATAGGGAACATCCTTGTCGGACTCCCTTTCTTATTACGGCTTCTTTCTTATGTTCTTCAATTGTTACTGTTGCTGTTTGGTTCCTGTACATGTTAGCAATTGTTCTTCTATCTCTGTATTTGAACCCTAATTTTTTTAAAATGCTGAACATTTTATTCCAGTCTACGTTATCGAATGCCTTTTCTAGGTCTATAAACGCCAGTGTGTTGGTTTGTTTTTCTTTAATCTTCCTTCTACTATAAATTAAACATATGTAAATATATTAAATATATATAAATGTATTAAATTAAATATATAGTAAATTTGTTCTTCTATATTAATTGATCTAATACGCAAATAATACGAAATAATAAGAAATGATAAGAAAAAAATTGATATATGTAATCAATGTATCACGAAGTTCTCTCGGAACTTAATTAAATAAATTACTCTACTTGTGAAAATAATGGAAAAAGTTCATAAAAATGTCCTAAAATGCTGCATTTGTGAGTTAAGGCTAGTGAAAGATTTCGTTCGGATTTCAGATACCCAGTAAAATGAAGTTGTACCGAAATTTTTAGGATGACAGAATTAGCGATTTCTTATGGTTTTTGACCTGAAAAACTGAATAAAATATTTCCGAGAAACGGTTACAGATTACCAATCTGCGATAAGTTTTGAGAAATCTGGGGTGAAAACCAATAAATTGGGGGTTGAAAAAAAAACCTGTTTTTTTGTCTGACATAAAATAACTTTTTTAAATGAGTATAATAAACACAGGAAAATTATAAACAAAATTTGTAGAAAATTTAATTTTGAACAAAGTAGATTATTTGTTGGTTTCAGCCCGCTATTTTCAAAAAACTTTTTGAAACGCTTTTGTTGCTTTTTGTAGTTCTTCAGGGCTTTTTTTAAGTTGCTCAGCAGCATCCACAATACGGACAATTAATTCCTCACGAGAATGTATTTTTGTACATTAACATTTTTCATCCATAAAAATACTAAAGGTATTAGATCAGACGATACAATAACTTTGTTTAATTGGCAATAAACGCATAAAACGTTTAAACAAAACTTGTAGGGAATTTGATTCTGAACAAACGACCTCATTTCACCCGGGTAGCTGAAATACGAGCGCGAAATGTTTGACTAATCGTAACTTGCAAACGAAGCATTTTAGGAGATATGTTTATCTGAACTTTTTCAATTATTTTCAAGAGAATGTTATGAAAGTTCCGGGAGAACTTCGTGATACATCCTATCTATATATACGAGTATAAGTATTTAGACAAATGTGATTCTAACATTCAATAAAGCACTTTATTGTGAAAATTTGAGAAAATAAATTACTAAACTTATGTTAATTACTAAATAAAAATATACACATTACTGAATTGTAGACAGCCTTAACTCATGCTAATAAGCTCTAGCAATGTCACTCTAGCAATGTCACTATTTAGTCACTCCAAATTTCTTCTTTCTATCTAAATGTAGGTTTCTCATATTTCCGTTTCTTGTGAACGGATTATTTTTCATTTGGGCACTGGTTTTTTCTGCTTATGTTTAAATATATGTATTTTAATAAAAATAAGTAAAATTTTTACAAAAGACTTTACAAAAGAATCGCTCCAAAAGTTAAAAAATACTTCGATTTTTTTAAATTTCATTTAATATCAATCTTTTAAATTGATTAGGTAAGAAGTATATATATCATCCAATGCCGCTGAGTGAGTGCGGCATGTGTGAACCCCTGTGCGAATCGAACATGAACAAATGTGATACGATCATGAAAAAAACACGATCATGAAACAAACATAAAACATGCATGAAAATGAACGTAATCGAACATGAACACAACGTAAATGATTAGTAAACGAACAGAATGGACCTCCCAGCGGCGTCGGATGACCTTGAACTCGTCCGTAACTTCTCACTTCTTACTAAATTGATCGTCAAAAATAAGAATTAATTACATTTTTTTGCGTTATCACTTTACCTTTTTATCACTTCTCGATGATAATACTTCATTTTAGAGGCGTAAATTTTAACATAAAAAAATTAAAGTATTCCAATGTTTTTGAGGAATTGTGTATTTACTTCCTACGTGTTTTGAAAACATTTGAAAAGTATTCTTAAATTTGAAAATTATTTAATGAAAACATTTCAATTTGATGAAAATGGAATATAGAAATCTTTATAATTCAAATTTATGAAAAAGGACCTCATTATTTCTTGTTGTATTTTTAATAATATTATTTTTAAAAAGATATAAAAAAGTAAAATTTTCGTTATTTAAAATAGTTTTGAAAAACACAAATCCTTACATAACTATCTATCTATTCTGAAATACGATTTGTTTTTCAAAGATTTTATAATTAAAATTTTTTTGTACACCATACAAAATTCTTTAATTTTTAAAGATTTTCTTGAATATATAACCAAATAGAAGTAGACATATATATAAATATTTAAAAAAAATAATTTTAGTATTCTTGCACCTAGTAAAATATTTTCCTTTTTATTACTTCAGTTATTATTTCAATTAAAAATAATAACATTTAGTTTGATCAATTATTTTAGGGTTTCATTAATTTTATTCATTAGGACAGTTAAAATGTTGAATTCATGAGTATATAAGTCAATTGCAGCCACTCGTAAGAATCCATATAATGTTCACAAGTTCAGAAAGCTATTGTTTCAAGGTAAATATCATATACGTAATGATTAAATAGTTAAAACACAACCGAAACATATTTACTTAGACAAAAATATAGTATAAACAAAACACACAAATATACGAACATTCAAATGAATAAACATATTATGTTACTAATCAACTTAATTCTTGCGAAGACACGTGGCCATAAACGATCAAACAGATGACTCATTCACTCTATACACATGCGCGCGCTCTTTTGTATGTGTGTGTGTGTGTCTGTGTGTTTGCCCGCGTACATGTACTTTCTTTCTTCTTTCATGGTAATAATTTCACTTGAGCGAGAAGTATTAAACGAGATATTAAAGATAAGGATGTAATTTCCTTAAGGAGATATGGGTCAAGTTTACTTATATACGGTCTGTACAAGCAATGTATTTCTGAATGTAACAATTACTAAAGCTGATTGTTATAAAAGATAATTAGAAAATATACAAAAACACAATTTTCGCATTTATTTATTTATATTTTATAAAAATATTTTTATTTATTAACTACGTAATATTTTATAATAAATTATGACCTTGGAATTTAAATCCATATATGAGGATTACTAATTTGAAATACGGAAATCTACGTTAAATTATATGTTTAAATTTGTATTAATAAAATTAAATTACGTGAATAAAATTACACAATTCAACAGATCCAAAAATTCAATACTTAAAGTAAAATACGAGCTATGTTAATAATTATTTAATATATCTCACACTGTGATTTATTAATATATCTTAATGTTAATAAATCACATTTAAGAAGCTAATTCGGAAAAAATATTCAGAAAGGATTAGAAGTATTATTCTTTTAGTTAATTAGCGCGTAATTTTAAGTAAATCTGGATAAATAAAGAAGAAATTTGAGGTATAGTTTTTTGAAGGTTTCATAATTTCTATATAAACTTTCTAATAATATCTATTACATTTGTTTTTATTATTAACTTTTAAACATATAAGTTAGTTCAAATTCGCTATACAAATAAATTTTAAAGTATATAAAAGTTTACTTAGTAAACGACTAAAAACAAAATACCACGATTTGAATTTTGAGAAAATATAACATTATTCACATTTCCAAATTACATTCATCTCTTAAATTTATGAGCTATAGAAATATAAAAGTAAATAAATAATAATTTAATGCAATTTTCAATTAAGGTGTATTTTTTACATTTTACACAAATTACAAATATTTACACCATATTAAACCATGATAACCAGTTGTGGCCAATTTCTACTACTATCACCTACACGTAAAAGCAATAATTTTTTTTAACGGTAAAATTATTTCAATTAAATTAAATTATAACTGTGTTTTTTTGTTTTTTTTTTTTTGGAGGGGAAAAAAAGGTAGATCTCAAAAGATTTTACAATAGTTTTTTTTACACGATTTCCCAAAAAGGAGTAATGAGTTTAGGGTATATGTATGTCATACACCCTAAACTAGTCCATTGTAGCAGCTAAACGGCTGAACCAATTTACATATATGACCCCGCGTTATATATTACGAGTATATATATATATTTAAAAAGATTTTATAATCTGAAAAAAAATTTACTTTGTACAAATATTATACACAAAAATGAAATCCGCACGCTCTTTAATTATCCTACATTAGAGAGCAATGTTTTTCACATCCCCGCCTAACACTCTTATAATGCATTCATTTAAAAATCAAATGCGAATTTAAAAACGGTGCCCAGACGTTTCCGATTTCGACCGCTAGTTGGTAAAGTCAACTTTTTTTTCTCTTTTCTTTTTGTTTGTCGTGTTTTTTTTAATTTTTAACAGATTTAAAAGTTCTTACTGTTTCTAGAAAGTAGAATTCACGTTTGAAAAGAAGGATTCAACAAATACATCAATATTCCCATTTCTTTTTTATTTTTCTTAATTTTGGAGGACCAGATAAACCCAAAATGCTTGAGGGTGACATGGGCTGAAATCTTTTGAGAACACTGATTTTTTTACTAATAACCATTAGTTAATTTAACAAAAAATATAAATTGTGTAAATTGCGGAATTTTTTTAACTTATATGAATAGGCACAGGACAAGAAGGTTTGAATATCTAAAAAACAGTTAAATTTTTTACTTGCCCCTGAGCGTATCACGGTTTGATTGCAAAAGAAAAATAAAGTTATTAAAAGTTTTAATATTTATTAATTAAAAAATGAGTAATCTAGGATCCCTAGGAGTGAAGTGATTACTCCTAATACAAAGTTATTTCACGTAAATGACAGATTTATTAAAATAAAAAGTTTTTTTAATAATATCAAATTTTATAATATATATTTTAAGTTTGTCAAACGTAAGGATCTTAAACCATTGTTCAGGAATCGTATTTTAGGCTAAAAATGTAATCTCAATTCACATTTTACAGACTTTATCCATCATTTACTGCCTTATATAAAGAGTGTGTCCGGAAGAAACGGGAAGAGTTTCAGGATGATGTACATGTGGAAAATAAAAATGTTTTTATAAAAGAGAGTTCGGAAAAACATCGTTTTCGAATTGTAATTAACGAAAAATTCTCCCTGATTTTTACTCAAAGGGTAAAATGAACAGCAGCTGAAATTTTTAAACTTCAGATACAGTTTTGACATTTAATATTTTTTCTGACTTGAAAAATTATATGAAATAGATCACAGAACTTCTTAAGAAAATTACTGTAAAATACAATTTTTTTATAGGTTTTATTTACAATAATTTAATTAGATTCGCAGTTTACATATAAAATTTGTAGTGAATTTAATTCTAAGAAAATCAATGTATGTAATGTTTTTTGAGAATGAAAAAGAGTTAAAAGAAATTTAACTTACAATAAAATAAAACCAGATTGAAACCTACAAGAAAAATATTACAATGTTGTAATGGATAAAAATTACGACTTGATAAAAGAAACGAAGGCTCCTGAAAAGAGTATAAGTGATAAATGTTATTAAACTTCAAAAGAATCCAAGTGATTAGGGCAGGTCTTCTCACAGCTGCTGCTCTCCACCAAGTTGAGTTCACTAAGGGAACAAGAAATAAATTTCGTTGTTGTGAACAGCATTTTTGGTGGTATGTTATTATTCAATTGCCTCGAAATTTATGAGACATTTGCACACGACTAGGCGCGGGGTTCGTGCTTCCGCCAACTCGGTTAGTTAGATCAGAGGGCAACAATGTAGGACATTCAAGATGTCAAGATGAGGCCTGCAGCGAAAGCAAAAGGTGAGTTTATATAACACTTATGTGTTATATAAACTGTGTTATGTAAATGCCTATCGAGGCATTTACATCAATGGCATCCTAACGAGGCCTGACTTATTACTATGAGGTGTAAAAAGTTAGATGGTGAAAGACGACTCCCGTTAAACCCTATCAGGGCTAGGGGGTCCCCCTTCCCGTTTCTAGGTTGGTGTGGTACCGGAAACGCGTGACACCCGTCACAAAGCGGGTGTCTTTCCTTATGGGACTGGGATGCTGCTCTCCACCTTGTTTTGTTTTATCTTTTGCTAACCTCTTTAAAGATAAGGATTAGAAAATATCGTCGCATTTGGATTTCAATGTAAGAATATTTAAAGAGAATTTATTTTTGTAGAAAAAACGAATCGTTTACTTCTTACTTGTAAATGATAAATTTATTTAATCATTATTCTACTTTATTTATACATTAAATTTATTAAATAATCTATCTATTAGAAAATAATATCAAATAAATAACTGGATTTACGTAAATAAAATGCTTATTTAGTATTATTATTATTACCATAATTACTAATTCTGAAATATAATACGACTTTCGAGGCGCGAGTAGTAGCCTCTCGGCCTTTTCATCCGGAGGTCTCGGGTTCGAATCCCGGTCAGGCATGGCATTTTCCATTCGCTACAAAAATTATGTTAAATTTTTTAAGAATATCTTAAATTTATTTATAGTTTTACGATTACTAATTCACTGATTCTTTTTTAACTTTATACTAATTAAAGAATCTTTTATTTAAATTGTTTAAAAAACAGAACAACAATTCTCATTAAAAAATAATAATAAAATACAATGGACTATACAAAAGGATTTAAAGCACGTTTAAGTTAATTGGAATGCGCTTTCATACTAGAAATGTTTGTAATATTTGAATTCACGATAAGGAAAATAAATTTTCTTTAATGCAATTAACAGATATTTCAAATACACAATTAGGAACGAGTTACAAATAAAATTACCTTTAAATAAAAATAAATATAAAATATTTTAACATCTTTTAAAATCACGATATTTTTATAAAAACGGTAATTCACAACAAAACAACTAGAATTAAATTGAAAGGGAAATTTTCCTTTTTATTGCGGTCGGTAATTATTCTTATAAGTTTTTGTTTTCTATCTTAAGGAATTTACTAACATGCAGTTGTATTGCAATAAATTACCCCTTTTACTTACTAATAGCACCATTCATAGAATAATGAATGTATAGAAAATATTTTCTAATTAAGTGAAAAGATATTTTCACTATTTTATAATACATTTTTAAACCGTATTTTATTTATAAATTTCCTTCTTTAGATTATAAAGCGGTATCAAAAAGAATGACCCAATTTCATAACCGTACACCTGGGTAAACACGCATGGTCATCACTGAATTTTCATCACTGCATGTCAAACGCACAACCTCAGTCGTAAACAATGTGGCATCTATGTAACAGAAGGCGATATGTATTTTACAATTTAGCAAGACAGAAACCGTAATAACGTTTCAAATTGCTTTTCTTGACAAAGTTTCAGTATTGTTCCACCATCGGTTAAGAACATTCATCCCTGGTAAAGCAAATTCGAAGAATCGAGGTGTAAGGGAAAACTCCAGGGCGACCTCTCAACCTCAGAAGAAAATATGAAATTTATTTAACAGCTTTTTAGCAAAGCTTGAAAATGACCACTCGTCGCCCTAGTCGAAAACTTCCGGTTCCTCATAACACTGTTTGGCTTGTGATAAGAGGACGTTTCAGGTCATACCGATTACAAGCTCTTCTTTTGACAAAATAAAACGTAAAGATTTCTATGATATGATCTTAGACGGTGTGGAAGGCGATAAGTAGGTTTTTACCGCGGTTAATTTTTAGCTAAGAAACAACATTTCATTTAAGCGGTAAAGTTTCCCGTCACACTGTTCGCAGATGGGGATTTGAGAATCCAGTCGAGATGGTAAAGCAGGAGAGCGAGATTCACCAAAAGTTTAATTTCTTGTATGGTTTCCTTTACAAAAATCTATGGTCTTTTTTTATTGAAGGTAACACAATAATCCCCTATTCTTATCTTGGGATCCTACAGGACTAGCTTTCTCCACAACTAAATAATGACTCTAAAGAATTCACTACTCAGCAATGAGTTCCTTCACCTCGGAAAAATGAGTTTGTCGGTTTCTGCACATGAATGATTGTCTCGATGCTGGATAGGGCGTACGGAAAGCTAAAACTTGGCACTACACTCTTGGTTTCCAGAATTGATACTTTCAAACCACGGTGCTGAAGAAGAATGCTGCGAATTCCATGGACAGCCAAAATTACCACCAAAGCAGGTTTAGAGCGGGTCAAACCAGCCATGTCCCTTGAAGGCAAAATACTTCGGCTCAAGCTCTCGTACGTCGGGCATGTAATGCGGTCAAATTTATTAGAAAAATCAATGATGCTTGGTTACACCTCATGAAATTTTCTTGGGGGGGATGAGTGAAACAAAGTGTATAGTATATGTTCTATCATACTGTCTGCTGATTTGGATTAGCTGAAAATTGGGATCACAGCTGTAATAGCTTCTACAACAGAAGACTCTCTGATACACGTTACGGAATAATTCAGCTATTGTGATGATGTTATCCGTGCAGAGAGCCAACAGAACATTTATATCTTGGAGTAAGTAAAAGGATAAAAAGATACTAAGTGCCAGCTAGTCCATGCCATCCATCATAATCTTCCCCATAGCAATCTATAGATGTGAAAGTTGGACCCTGAAGAGAAAAGACAGAAGAACAATTGATTTTTCGAACCACGGTACTGGAGAAGAATTCTGCGAATTCCATGGACAGCTGAAATTACCAACACAGCAGTTTTAGACCGGATCAAACCAGCCATGTCCCTTGAAGGCAAAATACTTCGACTCAAGCTCTCGTTCTTCGGGCATGTCATGCGGTAAAATTTATTAGAAAAATCAATGATGCTTGGTACGGTCAGCGGCAAAAGAAGACCTGGCCGCCAAAGAACCCGCTGGCTTGATATCAACAAAACTGACACAGGCGTGGCCATGAAATAAGGAAGAAGTCAATGATGAAAACGGATGGAGGAAACTTGTCCATAGAATCGCCGAGGGTCGGACATGACTGAACGGATAACAACAAAAAAGTAAAATTTATATATTTTTCAATAGTATGCAATTATTTTGGTAATTTTAACATATTTTTATTACGAAATTTAAATATTTGGATTAGGGTCATTCCTTTTTGCTACGTTTTGTAATCTAAGCATACAATATTTTAATTGGTTCTATTTAAAAAAAATATTTCTAACTTGCTTAGATTATAAAATATTATGTTAGGTAAAGTTAAAATCATTT
This sequence comes from Lycorma delicatula, assembly GCF_047948215.1. Classification (NCBI taxonomy): domain Eukaryota; kingdom Metazoa; phylum Arthropoda; class Insecta; order Hemiptera; family Fulgoridae; genus Lycorma; species Lycorma delicatula. The sequence continues at coordinate 18,484,314 of NC_134462.1, forward strand.
TACGCACAGTGCGATTTGATATAATCGATACTACAATAAAAATATGATATTTTTTATAAATCATCAAATTACAAATATAAAAATTATAAGTAAAATGAAAGAATAATCCTGAAATCAATTAAATAAAAAAAAAATCAAGTTAAATAAATTTTACAAACATACCTAAAAACTGTCATTATTTTTCCATATTTTTCTGGATTAAATAAAAAATATAAATATTTAAAAAAAATTAATTGTACTTACAACTATGTATACATGGAATCAATGAAAGAAAACGAAACTGATGATTTACCTGTTAACAAAAAAAAAAAAAAAGATGTAAATAAAATAAAAATATGAATATGTAATACAAAGATTAAAAGGGATATCCTTAAGTGTAAAATCGACATTCTTTATGTAACAAAAAATTTTTAAATTTACAATGTATATTTATACTTACCGGGATTTAACAAAGTATGGCAAACCTTAAATAACTTTTCAACAGTGAAAAAATAAAAAATGAATATGGTGTAAACTATTGCTAGAGTATATTGTAAACCACTTTTGAAAGTAACTGTAAAAACATAAAAAATATTGTGTTTCATTTAGAATTGAAGTAGTCCAAAAAAAATTCTTTACATCAAAACGTTTCTTTTTCAATGACCTTTAAAATGCACTACTCTTCTACGGTGGGATGTTGTAATGATCTCATAACAAACATTGATTGTTTCGAACTGGAAGAAATTTCTAATTTAAATTTTTTGTTTAAATCTTTTGAAATTTATTTAAGGATTGCCACATTTTGTTAACACTCTGTATAATTTGTTATTTATGATTTATGTCACAATTACTAAAAAAATTTATAATGAAACCAGAATAGATACGAAAATTAATCCTACAAAGCTGTTTCGGAGCTGCGTGGAAGCGTGTCATGAGTTACTACAAAGAGGCAGATTAAATAGGTCCAAGCGGCAATATATACATATATATTTACGAAGAATTATGGATTGTTAGGTAATGGACAAATTAAGTGATGCAAATATATATGCTGATTTACATAGCTACAATCTTGAACGACAGAATCCCAAATTACCAACTCTGCCAGGAATATTTGAAGAGGATTCAAACGAAAGACTTACCTCTAAATCTAAAGGTTTAGTATTACATTCCTCAAAGAAAACGGTATTATATTTTCAAAAGGAATATATTGCACGATTCCACAAAAGTTGAAAGAAATTTTTAAAATCCTTTAATTAAAAATAATCTTATATATGAAGCCGAAAGTTTGTTTGTCTGTCTGTTTATTTGTTTGTTCTGGCATCACTCGAAAACCAATCGCGACCGATTGCTTTCAAATTTGCAGAATACAGTCATGTTATCCCAGGTAATGCTTAAGTCAAAGACAGAGGTCCTGGTTCCTTGGGAGTACAGCTGTGAATTAAAGATATTCATTAAAGAAAACAATGATTATCCTTTTACTTATTATATTTCTGTCTCCCTGGTAACCGAAATAAGTTATTAATTTTTCGTCGTCAAAGGTGTATTAAGTGCGTTAGTATTTAACTACTATTCTGTCTTTTATAATTTTATTTCTTTTTCAGATTTCTATAATTTTTTATATTTTTACAACCATAACACATTAACTAATACTACGGAAAACCAGGGAGCGGAGTCCGCTGGCTAGCCGGGAATGGCGACCGAAGAGAGCTCTGGGGGGAGTGGCGAAGAAAGCCATCTCTGTGGCCCTTGGGTATGCCCATTGTCCCCTGGAAGCCCCCGGGGAGGCCCTGGCTAATATATAAAGCAGTATTATTTGAATATCTTTTGATTTGTATTGTGTTTTCTTATGTTAATTAATAAAAATGATAAATATAATATATAAAGGAATAAAGACAGATAGAAAAACAGGTATTCTGAAATATCCATATGCTGACGTCTTGATAAACGGTCGTTAAATATTAACTGTAAAAGATTGTTAGTATACTTTATATTATTCAAACTTTTTTTTGATTAGTCTTCTTTATACGGTACATATAAGTCACTATAAATGTAGCAAGAAACAACATTGACGTAATTTTTTACCGAAGTTTTTCTTTCTAAGAACTAGAACAAAAGAAAAATATAGAAAAGTTTCAAATCGAGAAAAGTTTTAATGGAAGTAATCCAACATTGTAACAGCTATTTATTTAGTAGAGAAATAAATAACTGAATGATATTTAATCAAGAGTTTACTATGGTTCGATAAACGAATTTGAGAGTAGGCGAAAACTTTAATTGATATATTTTTATCTCTTTATTTTTATTCTATTTATAACTTATAAAAACAACAAAACAAAATGTCTAAACTTTAAAAACACTAAATGACTAGAATAATATATCAATAATATAAAAAATAAACGTATAATGAAACAGAAATTTAAAAACTAAATAAACAAAAAAAATAAAATAACGTAATAGAAATTTAACGTAATCATAAAAACAAATTTAAAATAGATGTTTAAAAAAACAAAACACAAAATTACTGATAACATTAATTTAAGTTATTGAATTTCTATTTTATTTATGATAAAGAGAGAAGGAATGTCACAAATTTGATGAGGCCACACACAAGAAAGACACTTAATAGACTATGTAGCAATGAACGGATGACCACACAAGCAGATTTCACACGGATAGTAAAGAGGGAACCAGTTATTTTAAGTATCGATACAGACCAACAACCTAACAACAAAAGTGAATACAACAATGCTGTTAAAACTTGAAATAACTCGATAACTAAAAAGGATGTAAATCTTTATAACGTAAATTTATGCTATACATATATACAATCGACTATCTTAACTATAATCGAACGAATGTATATACGTGTAAGAACGTATACATTTATATTTTTGATGAATCAACGCAATAAATCTTTATAACACTAAAACTCACTGTATTCAATCATAGGACAAGTAAATAAAATATTCAAATATAATTAAGACATAATTTCTTTTAGAAATATATCTTTATAAAAATTATTATGGACGTTATTTTTTATTATTATTACTCAAATGACACCAGCATACAAAGATAATATTATATGTTTTATTATTGTAATAAAATGCAGCGTATATATATACTTATAATTAAGTCATACAGTAGATGTAGTGACAAAGTCATAACTACAAGTTTTTATGACGTACAGTCACATATTTATTATGTACGTACTGCAATCTACATTCATACAACACCATATTTATATGATAAATTAATCGAAATAAAATTAAATGGAATATGTACTTAAGTAATTAAAAGAGATATCGAATAATTAAAAAAAGTCCCTTTCGACACGCCGGAAGAAGAAGAAGAAGAAGAAAGATTTCGCCTGTGTTAAATAGGGGATAAAAAAGATTTCCACTTTAAAGTTAAGAAAACTTCAAATTTACTCAATACGACAATGGGTGCATATGAAAAAAAGTGTTTCATGTTTAGCATAAGACAAGCCCCATCTTCTTACAATTCCAGCAAAGATTTGGTCATCCCTTGCCCTAAGGGTTGGTCATATCAAAAATTGTTATAGACAAATGTTTTAGGTAAAGTTTAGAGGACTAACGACCACTTTAAACCGATTCAATAGTGCCTATTAAGGGAGGTATTTTTGGATTTGAAACTCCATTTTTTCCACCCCCTGGGCCAACGGTTGGTGATATCAAAAAAACTTTACTTAGATAGGTTTTAGGCAATTATCCAAAAAATAGAAGGAACTAAATGAATTCGATATTTTACTTAATAAGAAAGTTAAGCAATATTTTGCTTTTTTCAAAAAAGCACCCTATTTCCATCTTCGTAGTCCGATTTTGCCAATTAACAAACTCGACCGAGATATTGGGTTGTTATGTACTAGCGGACCCAACAGACATTGTCCTGACGCGGCATTATTCTGTAATAAATGCACAACACATAAATATAAGTAACTTATTTAAGTTAAAATTAGCAGGAATTCATTAAAATGACTATTAGTATGATATCAGTTTGTGATTGTTGTATTATTGTAATGGGTTTATTGATTAATAATGTGTAGTATAGGTAATATTTATTTTCATTAAATATTGAGATGTCCGATGAAAATTTAATTAAAAAATCGAAACGTCGTAAAATTAATAATTAGTGTTAATTAATAAATTTTCATCCACATTACTGCTAATTTTCACTTAACATCATTCAAAAAAGTATCTCCTACATATTTTTTTTTGTTTAATAATTTTGATGTTTCATAACCATGTAAAAGCTTAATTAATCAATTAAAAAATTAAAGCACTGTAAAAAAGCAAAGTATTTAAAATTTTAGTAGAAATTTTTATAATTTTTCTCATTCTTCATTTTAACATCTATTTCACCAAATTTTAGAAAACTTTTTATAAAATTAATCAGCTAAAACATTATAAATTCAATTTTTTAAATATACTTTAAACTATAATTATTATGAGTAACTTATATTTTAATTTTATAAATGTTATAATTTATTTTACATTTTTATTTTCAAAGAGCCGTTCAGTATTTCATAAATTGCATAGAATCAAATGAAAACTGACAATTTAAATTTGTAGGTTAAGTTGATTGTTATTGAATGCACGTGTATACATCATTAAAATTCATGAAAACTCGTGTAAAATAGTCACTTCAATACTGCACCTTACAAATTTGCACAATGTACATTTTTTAATTAAACTTTAAAACGTTATTTCAATAAATAATAATATAATATAATGTTCTCAATAAGCGCGCAATTCTAGCAGACTCGGCAATGCTTCACTATTGCTAGATTTGAGTATACATACAGATTAAATGAACACAATTGAAACTTTCACAAAACCCTTAAAATGTGAACATTAGCAATTTAACAACATTTAACCTTTCACTTTAGAAAAGTCAGAATGTAAATAAATCCAAATGACAAAACAACACCACTACCTATCGGATTTAATTCAAACTATTCTCTAAATACAGTAGTCCATTAAAAGTACGAATTTTATTGTAAGAACAACACTAAGCTACGACGCAAGTAACTGTTATGGGAAAAAGCAACAAAATAAAAAGAATTCCTAGAAACCAACCGTAGCACCAACTACCGGGTTTGACTGATAAGCCAAAAATTAAAAAAAAAAACTTCTAAAACGCGATCGCAGCGCTGCCTATCGGACCCAATTGTTAACCTTAACCATCCCAAGATCAACATCACATAAATAAATTAAAAAACCATTTTCACTTCAATACTGCACCTTACAAATTTGCACAATGTATATTTTTTAATTACACTTTAAAACGTTATTTCAATAAATAATAATATAATATAATATTTCTCAATACGCGCACAATCCTTAACGCGATCGCAGTGCTGCCTACTGGATCCAATTATGAACCTTACCATCTCAAGATCAACAACAACACATAAATAAATAATAATAAAAAAAAAAAAATTTTCTATCGGTTCAAATTGTGAATCTAAACCATTCTCGTATCCCCTTGACACACACACAAAAAAATTCATCAAAATCGGTTCAGCCGTTTATGAGGAGTTCAGTTTCATATACACGCACACAAATTATATATATATATATATATATATATATATATATATATATATATATATATATATATATATATATATATATGCTTTTGAACTGACGGTGGTTTTGGTGGTCTGGATTACATGAAACGCGAAGATATATCGAAATTTTCCGGAAGTCAAATCATGGAACCTATAACAATAGGCAGTTTTCTTATGAAATCTACCTAAAAACTGGTAACGTATTGCTTGGATTTCTCGGCTATTAAAAATAAAAATTAAAAAAGTTAAATCAAAAATTCGTAAGCTTAAAAAAAATGCTTTAATAAAATTTTCTTAATAACACCCCCTCAAGTAAAGGGGGTTTATTAAAAGAATAACATTTTAAAAAAAAACGTTTCAACATTTTAGTCCGGTGTTTATAATTTAAAAAAATAAAACTGTTGATATTACAGAGGTAGTTTATGTATGAAGCATAAACTTTAAAATAATCTTTGAAAAAATTTAAACCGAAGAGATACAGAAAAAAATATATAAATTTCAATTTTAAACGATGGAGTTGATTTTTTTAAAAAGCTTTTTTGGGTTATTTATATATGCATTGCGGGTAACAATTTGTTTTAATAAAATTTTTCTAAAATTCCCCCCCAAAAAAAAAATCGAAATTAGTTTTTTCATGATATAAAAGTGGAAATATCCACTTTGACCATCCATGAATCAATTTTCACTAGTTTCGACGTGACGTCTGTACGTACGTAAATGTGCACGTTAGCAAGTCCATATCTCGCATAACTCAAAAACGATTAGCCGTAGGATTTTGAAATTTTGGATTTAGGACTGTTCTAACATCTAGTTGTGCATCTCCGCACTTTTGATTGCAATCGACTGAAACAAAAGTGTCCAAAAAAGCCCAAAAATTAAAAAAAATTGGATTTTGGTTTTTTCTTAACTGTAATAAGCCCTCATTGATAGATTTTCAATGATACATAATAAGTGGTACTTATTTTCATTGGTTCCAGAGAGTTATAGCCAAATAAAATATCAATTAATGAAATATTTGGATCTTAGAAGGGGAAGGAAAATCGGTTCGAATCAGACTTCATTTACTTTTTTAACTTTTTTTTAAATTTAAATATATTCATTTATTAATAATTATTAACCTATGATTGAAAAAAAAGTTATTAATTAAATAAAATTTTATGTACTTTTCATTTTAATTCAAAAATTTTTACAGGTTAATAGTTAGTTATTAGTAAATCAATATATTAAAAAAATATATTAAATTACAAAAAGAAAAGTTAAAAAAAAGTGTAGATGCAGTCGGCTTCGAACCGATTTGTGCATAGTTACGAATCCGACATGTTCTCAATTCCACAACATAACGATTTTACTAATATAAAATATTGATACTGGTGCTGATTTGAGCTTTTCCAAGCACTGAAATTTTTATTTTTATCGATAAAATTTTATTTTTTTTTGTAAAATTTTAGATTAGATGAGTTCGATACTTTTTCAACACTAAACAAAATAAAATAAGAAAAAATAAATTTTGCACGAAACTGCGCAAGAATTTATTATTATTAAAAAATAACATAAAATGAAATTCCGTTAAAATATCCGAAAGAAAAATTAACAGTAATTTACAAGTAAACTTAAATTGGTTAGGTTAGGTTAGGTAAGGTTAAACATAAAAAAAAGATTTGTTAATTTAACAATCCGTTACATAGGTAACACGCAAAACGTTAACTAGTTATTTACTAGACGTACAAATTACTGGTTTTTATAGACAGTTCAGATTATACCTTTAAACTAGATTTGCCAATTTCTCTAGTAAGATAAAAATTGCAATTCCGTTAATGCTGTTAATTTAATGACAGTAAGCCTTATAGAAATAAGGAAAAAGATAAATACATATTGAAGTTGTTAAAATATTTGCATTTAAATTCATAACAAGGTGAGAAAATTGGACTGACACGAACAAGCTGATTAAGGTTAATCAGTTGTATTCATGCTGTAACTAGATAGTTACAGGATAAATATAGGCTTATTTATACTTATTACTTATAAAATCATGATAATTTAAAAATCACAATTTTTTAATTAATCAAAATTACAACCATATTTTTGAATAATATTTCTGAACTATTTTTTTTCGTTTCAGCTGATTATGAAACACGTCTTCTTAGCGTTCTATTCCTTCGTTTCCTGCCAGTAATTTTTAAATCTCTCATTCTTTCTTTTCCTGCAATTTTCTTAATTTTTTTTTTAGAACTTCTTCATAGAAACTTCTCTGTTCCAAAATTTCTTTTTGTTTTTTCTTAAGTAATTCCCGATTTCTAACGTCTGGAATTTATATTTCAACTTTAAGTTTGTTTACTTCCTTGTAAAAAGTAGAGGAAGTATTGTGATCGTGAAAAATTTCGGTTTGCAGATTTCAGCGGAAATATCCATTTTGACTAGTTTTGGCGTGACGTATATACATACATATGTATCTAGCATAAATCAAAACAACGATTAGCTGTAGGATGTTGAAATTTTGGATTTAGGACTGCTGTAACATCTAGTTGTGTAGCTCTCCCGTTTTGTCTTCAATCGACTGAACCAAAAGTGTCCTAAAAAGCCCAAAATCCAAAAAGATTTGGATTTTGGACTTTTTCTTAACTGCAATAATAAACCCTCATTGAGAGCTTTTCAACGATACATCATAAAGTTGTAGTTATTTTCATTGGTTCTAGAATTATATCCAAATAAATGAATGGTATATTTGGATCCATAACGGAAAGGCACATCGGTTCGAATCAGACTTCATCTCCTTTTTTTTATTTTTACTTTTTTTTAATTTAAATATATTGATTTATTAATAAATATTAACCTCTGATTGTAAAAAATTATGATAAATAATAATTCAATAAAAAAGAAACAATATCAGATGTTATTAATGAAATAAAATGTTATGTACTTTAACTTAAAAAAACATTATTATGTGCAATTTAATAGGCGTACAAGGAAGTCATGTGGTGTTCACTCAGATGTTTCTTAACTTTATCACAAACTACACGTTTGGTTTTTTGCTAGATAAAATCGTAGGATCTGCTTAGAAAATCTATTATTTCTTATTCCTAAAATGTTGCCTATGAAAGTTAATTTTATTTCATACCTAATTAATTAGCTCTTTAAATTTTTGGTATACAATTATGTGGGAACGAAGTTCTTATACACCAGATGACCAAAAAAAGAATTCGATTTTTTGAGAATGAATAAAGTTTTAACTTTGCAGCACTCAACAATAGTATTTTATGAGTAATCTTGAAGAGACAACAATTTAGTTTTAGTTAACGCATACTCTTTGACACTATAACAAAGCTGTTATGAGCCCGGGCTTCAGTACCATAACGTCGTCTTAAGAGAAAACAGTGTGGTTTATAGAAAATTGCCGTAAAAAAAAAAATTATTGCTAGACTATCCTAAAAATTCTCCGACTGACAGAAGCATACGTGAAGAATGTAACAATGAACTGTAGAAACAATGTAACAATGTAAACAGTTTACATTGTTGGACAAAGGTGGACAAGGACAAAGATAGACTTAAAAGAAATACCGAAAACTTAAAGAATCCGACTGTCTTTCCAACGAAGTCCAAAACGTTCAGTTTCGATGTTTTAACTAAACATTCCAAGAAGCACTGTCGATGATGTTCGTTAACGATTCAAAATTCGTGTTTATAAACTGTATCTGCTCCATGAAATCAAACCTAACAATCACCCACAAAGTGTTCAATTTGTAACCACCGTGTTACATTTCTGCGAGGAAAACTACTCTAAGCGCATTTTATTTTCTCTGGAAATTTCATTAAAATTTCATGTCATGGAATTAAGAATCACCATAATTGTCGAGTACGTGGCTCAGAAAGCCATACTGATGGGTGGAGTTTGTCTGCAACTCTCCAAAAATGAATAACTGGTGTGATATGCGTAATCAACCTATTTTTGCCACTTTTTTCCCATGAGCAGATTATTACTGGCATAGTGTACTCGGAAATGTTGAAGAACGTTGTGTGTGTTTTTGTAGATGTATTATGAGTAATCGAATGTTTTACCCACTTTTTCTCCATGAGCAGACTATTACGGGCATAGTGTACTCGGACATGTTAAAAGAACATTGTGTTTCTGTAGATTAAAAATATGGAGGGCCTAATTTTCCAGCAGGATGGTCCTCCGCATCATGCAGAAATTGTACAGACTGTGCTCAATGATAGGTTCCTAGAAAGCTGGATAGGCAGAGAAGCTCTAATCGCTCGGCCACCGTGAATTCCCGATTTGAAGTCAATGAATTTCGTATTTTGAGGGTACGTAAAATAAATTGTACATCAAGAAAAGTACTCAGACACTTGACCTCTTGCGCTGAAGAATAATATCAGGAAGTGTGGAATTATATGTTTTATCGATTTGACGTTCGCGGAGTCTGTAAACTGTGCTTATAATGAGTTATATTAAAAGATAAAATTTTGTACTGTCGTGTAATAAAATAAGACATTTGAGATTCTAAACGTAGTAAGTAAATTTAATTTAAAATAGCAGAGTTCTTTTTCGGACACCATTATCAGTGTGTCGTCCTTAGTAGGACCAAATACGAATATTTTAGATAAATTTTTTTTTTTTATTTCTTCTCTTTTTTTCTAGACAAACTATCAAACATTCTGAAATGTATAACGAATTTCCGTATTCAAATATATTTCACCTTGCATTTCTAGGGGTAGAATTTTGTTCTACATGTTTTCTGTAAGGCAATTTTATTCTTTAGCCCGCCCGATACCTTAGAGCTATTTTTTCTTGGCCGTTTCATTTTATAGTTTTTCCTAAATATTTTACAATTATGTATTGTGTATTTTTTCTCACCTGATTTGTTAAAAATTTGGATAATTTTTGATGCATTTAAACTGCTTTTAATATTAAAAGTTATTGCTGCACAATCACTGGAAACGGATGTAATTTGTTTTAATCCCCTATTGCCAAAGAAATAATTTTTGAAACGACCTATAAATAAGTAATAATAAAAATAAACACCCAATTTAAATAAATAACAGGTTATTCAGAAAGAATCAGCAGATTTTAAATATTTATTTCTAATGAAAGACAATAAATAGAGATATATCACTGAAGACGAACTCAGCATGGTAGGTGCGCCTATTTTCTGTATAAATGGGGTAAAACACCGACGCCTCTTTGCGAGTGTGGTGAAAAACTGTTAAGCACATCACAGAAGTTTGCCCTAGTACAGCTTATGAAGGGACTCCTGAAGATTTCCTGATGGCGACTCAAGAATCAGTAGTTTATTTTAATTTGTTAGATATGTTTCTTTGTAGTTTTTTACTGTAACTGGTGTTGTGTCTTGATGGCATACGCTAAATAAATAAATAAATCACTGAAGAGAGAAAAGTTCAAAGTTTTAAGAATTAGTTCCATTCAACGCCTACGATGGCGATGTTTACGAAAAAATGGCGACGTCATAGGAAACGTCATTTTGTGCGCTGTAGTATGCAAAGAGTGAATCCACCGTTTCAGTGCAACGTGCGTTTCATTGTAAGTTCAACAAAGAGCCGCGTCGTCATAAAATGATTTATAATTGGTACAAGAAATACCTAGAAGATGGTTGTATATACAAAGGGAAAAGCACTAGTCCTCCTCGCACGTCAGATGAAAATTTTGAACGTATCCGAACTGCTTTCGAACTTAGCCTAAGGAAATCCACAAGCAGAGAAAGCAGAAAACTTGGAATTCCGCAACCAACGGTATGACATGCACTTAAAAAAGTCTACTTCTGAAGCCGTATAAGTTGCATATACCGTATAAGTTCAGGTATTGCATCCTGGCGACCTTGAAAAAAGACAATTGACCATTTTTTAGGACGATGGATTGAAAGATGTGGGTAACATGATCTTATTCATCTTGAGTGGCCTCCAAGATCACCCGATCTTATTCCTTGCGATTTTATCTGCGGGGGTACATAAAAGACAGCGTACATGTACTACCGATGCCTGCTGCTCTTCAAGATCAGCAAAATCGAATTGTTACAGCAGTGAATTCAATAAGGCCAGGGCTCAGTTAATTGGTGTGTGGCAAGAAATTGGGCTACCGATTCGACGTTTGTCGCATAACAGATGGTGTTCGTGTTGAATTCATAAAATAAAACTTTGAACTTTCCTCTCTATTCAGTGATGTATCATATGTGTCTATCTACTATTGTTCATTAGAAATAAACATTTAAAATTTGCTCATTCTTTTTGAATAACCCTATTTTATGCATTGTTTTGTTGAAGTAACAGAGCTTGGGTGGTATACCTAAAATAAATGTAGTAAAAACAGTTTTCTAGCAAAAACAGTTTTTTGTAGAAAAACAGTTTTCTAACAGATTTCTGAAAATTAAAATGACATAAGTTTCTTCTTATTGTTTAAATGAGATCTTAATAAAATAATTTAAAATACAATAAACTTTAATTTGTTTTTGTGTATTTCTCTCTCTGTCTGTGGGTGGGTGTGTGTGTACGTGTGTGTGTGTGTGTGTGTGTGTGTGTGTGTGTGTGCATTTCTTTTTCTAACTGTTAGTAAAGAAGTTATAACGTCTTAAATTCAGGTATATTTTTCGTTGTCCAGAATATAATTATCATAATTTAAGTATACTAAAAAAACGATAAAACGAATAAGGCACTTTTTTATTCTATAATAATCGTGGTTAAGTATATTTTGACTGGTTATAATTATGTCGTTTACATATTATAATTATAACGTGAGTTACCTACTAAATATATTACTAAATTATAATTCAGGGTCAAAGTTCATTACTGTACACCGTACAACAGGTCAGTCGGCTACTACGTACGTTCTTAGCTAAGCTGCAGTATGTAGGCCTTATACTTGTGTATAATGGAATGGGAAGTATTATAAATCCCGTTACTTATTAACATTAATTATTATTATTACTTTGATGGTACATGATTAAAAATTGCAATATTTTTTATTGTGTTTTTTTGAAAAAGTAATTTTATTAAATTTTTATCAAGATAGCGTATTAAGTTACGAACAATTTTTTATTGGAATAAACTTATCAAGATTTTATTGAGGTTAATTGAGATGTATGGATTATTTCACATAAACAAAGTTATGGCCAATAAAAACAGATAAAATCAATGACACAAATTAATATTACAATTATATTAATTTATACATTTTTTAAGTTTCGTTTTATCCCAGCCTTTTAAGTATTTTTAAATTTAACCTTTTAGATTAAAATCCATACTTTTTATCAACTTGGCATTTAAGATTAACAATCTAAGGTAATTTGTAAAACTATTTTTTTTTTCTCAGTGTTCTGGTTTTCCGAATTTACTATAAATATTATAAATTAGAGGGGTTTTAAACAAATTTTAATACCGGCAAAACATTGTGTCAATATAATTTTATAACAATGTTTTAAAAACTAATTAAAAATATATTTATAGCTTATATATTACAGATCAAGAACCCAATAATAAATTTAAAATGATAAATATTTTTAAATGTTTGATTTAAGTGGGTTTTTTTTCAGCATTGAAGATTTTAGCAATAATCATTAACGCGTTGCAAATACTTTACTTCAAATAAATTTATAAATTACTAACCCAGTGTAAGTTATTATATTTTAATAAATAAAGAAACAAATTAAACAGCGTAATAACAGTGTCTCATAACAATTTATTATGTTTCTAGATTTTTTTCCCGAAATGAACTGAGGCACGGCATGTATAGTGTACCGTTACATCACAGAAAGGAATATTTAATTTATTTTAACTATTTAATTTAGTCTGTTATTACTGTTACACTTGTAAAGTATAAGCATAACCTGAAGAAATATTGGAGATGCTTTCTCTGAAAGTAATAATGTTTAATATTCTCTCAGTTTTTTTGGTGAACAAAGTAAAGATCACTTGTAGAGCTTAATATCATTTACATTAAGGTGTTACATTAAGGTATCATTTACATTAACAAGCCAATTTACATTGGCTTGTTAATACGCAACAGTACAGTACAGTAAAAAAAAAATTTTCAATAAGAAAACACCCCTCCCCTAATTGTTAAAATTGAACTATATGTTTTTAGTTCTTTTTCTTTGTCTCCTTGCTGTAATTCATATATAGAATTATCAAGAAATAGCAATTTAAAAAAAAATAATAATAAATCCCTGATATTTAATACAGAGAAATCTTTTTGAAGACTTTTTGTTGAAGAGGGACGTTAGATTTAGAAAAAAATTCTATTAAATAAATTTGTTAAACTTAACCTAAGAATATTTTTAGAAAAAAACTCTTAAAATTTATTCCTCACTTAAAAAACGATACTCAGTTTTTTTTTTGTAGTCTTTTAATATCTCTTTTTAATAGCCGCGAAATTCATTGCCATGGAATGTTTTGGCAGTTTTTTTGTGGTCATGAAATATCAAGATCTGAAAAATCCCGATATACAAAACTTAACCTGTATAGCTTACTTTCCCATTCAAGGTATAGACGTAATGGATAGCTAAACAGTGTGACTACATAGCCGGGATAGTGAAAAAATAAATAACCAAAAAATTTAGATTTAAAATATTAATTTTACTCGTATATTAAACAGAGAATAAATGTTCTATGATATAATGTTTATTTTTACTCCGGCAAGAACAAGGAGATAGATACCCAATTACATCTATCCCCATTTATTTTTTTTTAATGATAAAAGAGTAGACCCGGCAAATGCTTCGCTATTGTTAAATTTGAATGTATGAAATAGATCATTAAAAAAAAAGTATAAATAAATAACCTAACCCTTCTTTTACTACATTTAATGCCGTTGTATATATCGAGAGATCGTTTATATCGATTGTTATGTCGAGCGTTATCTCTGTCAATATCGACTTCCTCAAACGGTTATTATGTTACTAAAAAACCCAGCAATGCTTCGCTATTGCCAGATTTGATTGTATATATAATATATATATAGATTAAATGAACACAATTGTAAGTTTGATGTGGCTCCAAAATCATCATAAGTAATACTGAAACTTACAAAATAATACGGAACCTTTTACTTTATAAAAGGCACAATGTAAATAAATCTCAGTTGTCAAAATCGAATTTAATTCAAAATACTGTCTAAACACAGTAGTCTGTTGTGGTCAATCGAGAATTTCAATAGCTTTACACCTTTTCCAGACGAGGACAATTTTGAAAAAAACTCGCGCGTAAATCGGTCCAGTAGTTTTTTAGTCTATATTGAACATACATACAAATATTACTTTCATATATACAGAAGTAAAACGTCTGTTTGTTTCGTAAATATCTCGACACCAGCGCCACCTAGCGGGTATAGTTTTTGCAAAAATATTTCTTTTCATGTAACTAATAATATTCTGAATATGAACCAAATCGGTCCATAAATACATTTTTTTCTAAATATCACAATCCCAGCGCCACCTAGCGGGTTCAGAAACCTCCCACTAATTCAGAAACCTTTGCGGGCGTGCGCACAACTTACCAAAGTTTCACCGCAATCGGATGAATCGTATAGAAACTCATACGGGACAAACAAACAAACAAACATCATTTTTATATATATATATTATAAATGAAGTATATAGTCTTGTACAGTCTAAGGTCGACCATTCCTGTGATGTGTGGTGAATTGAAACCCAACCACCAAAGAACACTGGTATCCACCGATCTAGTATTCAAATCCGTATAAAATTACGCCTTTACTAGAATTTGACTCTTAGAATTCTCGACTTCGAAATCAGCTGATCTGTAATGACGAGTTCACTACTAAACCAACCCAGTGCGTTACAAATATTATGTAACTAATAATATGTAAACATTCTCGGGACAAAAAACAAATTGTTACATTTTCAGGTAAATCGGTTAATTATTTTTGAGTTATTAGGACACACAAAAAACGAAGATTGTTTTTATTTAAATAGATGAATTCTACATTGTGCCATAAAAATTCTAAGCTCAACCAGGCATCGAACATATAACCTGTCCGTTAAAGATAGAGTTTTATATATACATATTAACAGTAACAATTATGATACAATAAAATTTAAATAAAATATTTAATTAAAGATTGTTTCAAAATAAATAAAAAAATTATATATATTAAAGTGAAAGTTAAAAAAAAACACAAATTAAAAAGAGATGACCGATATTATGATTTGTTATGTAAAATATATTCATAAATCTTCTTTAATTATATTAATCATAATAAAGAATATTAATAAAAATATTTTTTTTTTTTAAAAAAAGAATCATACTCGTATTAATTATTTAATAACGTACAGGTTATAAAATAGAACAAAAAAATACCTAAGTTATTTTACTAATGATAATTAGTGTTAAAAAAGAATAAAAAGAAAGATGAATATTATGAATAACAATGATAAAGAAATTAAATTTTTTTATTTTTTTTACAACACGTTTTACACATAGGTTACTAAATTAAATAAATGTTTATAATGATGGTGTATAAGTATATCAACTTCTTAAAATCAATGTCAACTAGTTACACTTTCCCTATTAACAAGCCTTAAGATGTGTCAGAATTTCTTTCTTTTTTTATAATAGTAATAAAAATAGTAAAATTAACAATGGCTTGTCTTATGTAACAAACTGAACTGACATATGGAAGGGTCGGTAAATGATTTATAATTAATTGAAGATGATGCACGCGGACTTTATCTAAAGATGAAATAAATAGGACAAGTAAATAAGTAGTAGTAAGCAACTTGAATGAATGATAATAATTATAGTAAAGGAAAAAACCTGGTAAGAATAACAATATAAAGAAAAGAGAAAGAAGAGGAGAAATTTACTCGGTCCAATTAGACAATTAAGATGATTCTTTTAACTTATTAGAGATATTATCTTATAAAATACCAATTGCTACACTATAGGGAAACAATGCCTTTTGACTTGACCCGAAGCAATTTCATTATATTTTATAGTTATTTTATTTTACCGTATTTCACTTAAGTTTGTTAAAAAATATGTTAGTAAACATTAGATGTATCATTATTAGAAAATTGCTTTCTCCTTATTAATAGTAAATATTAAAAAAAAGATAAAAACATAATTACTGTTGTGTTTTCAATATTGCACCTTAATAAGTTAATAACATTTAAGAATTATAAATAATGGCAGTTACGTTTATTATATGATATTTTATCTTTTTTAATTAATATTAATAATGAACATACAGGTTATTTTAGCGTTTACCTTTTGAAAAATTACAAGAATTAAAAAACAATTAAAAAAAACAAACATTTACAAACCATAATTTTTTTTTATGATAAAATACTAATTTCCAATTCAAAAAGATAATTTTATCGTGGTATAAACAAAAAAAAAAAAAAAACTAAATCTTAATTTGGAACTGATTTAAAAAAAAATTAAAAATTTAAAGAATAATTAACGAGTAATAAAAATATTATTTTTTACTCGCATCCTCGTCGCAGCTTCCTCTTCACAACATGTGTATAAAACTTAAAAAAAAACTGATGGGGACACATCACATTTTTTTTAGTATATAAAAGATTTTATTTCATTAATAACTTCTGATATGTTTGCATATATATTATTATTGAATTATTATTTATTCTAAAATTTTTCTTTTTACCATCAGAGGATAATAATTATTAATAAATTAATATATTTAAATTATAAGAAAAATAAAAAAAGGAGATTGAATTTGAATTTAAAAAGGCACATCGGATTTGAACCGATGTGCCTTCCCCTTGTAAGCTCCAAATATTTCATTCATTAAAATTTTATTTGGTTATAACTCTGGAACCAATGAAAATAAGTACCACTAATGATACACTGATGAAAAACTATCAATGAGGGTTTATTACTGCAGTTAACAAAAAGTAAAAAAAATCACAGTTTTTCGAATTTGGGCTGTTTTGGTCCCGTCGATTGGAGATGGACAACTATATGTAACAACAGTCCTAAATTCAAAATTTAGGACTTGATCTAGACTAGATCTACGGCTATTTTTTTTTTTTTTAGTTATGCGAGACACATACGCGCTTACGTACATGCAGATGTCTTGCCGAACTGGTCAAAATGGATTCAGGGTTGTCCGTTGAAATCTGAAAACCGATATTTTTCGCGATTACAATACTTCCTTTACTTGGCACAAGTAAGCAAAAATGTAAATAGGTTTTAATAATTATGTATGGGCTACTGATTTCAAACATTATTCACAAATTACCGTATAAAATGAACTGTTTAGATAAAAGGTGTGTTCCCAAAATCAATTTTTAATGCAGGAGGATATTACGGTTATTGAAGGACTACTTTGCTTACAGCACAACAAAGTTCAGAAGTTTTCATCATTATATATTTTGGCATTGAATGGTTTTGGCATATTTTATCATGTTATGTATTTGAATATCATTCAGATTCAAATAAAAAGGTGATTTGTTAGACCTAACGTAGTTCGCAAAGGCTGAACTCGATTTTGAGCCGAGCGTATACGTTGTTCTTCAATTATTTGAGAACGTTCTACGATCAAAAATTCTAATAACCCTAAGTACTTTTTCCTAACTATATCCTTACCTACCTAGGTATTATGAAAATATTAATACCAAATTGAAAGTAAAATCTGTGCCAATTATGTGTACAATTTACCATGATGGAACTTCTGAGCTCCGTATATAAAAATCTACAGATTGTTATTTAGCTCGCGTGAGAATGCTTGAGAATCTCGCAGGCCCCCACCAGATTAAACAATGAAATTAGATTTAATAAAACACATAATAACTTTCTGAAGAAGTCTATATCGAAATTCAATATTCCCTCAAACTAGAAAAACTTTGTTATACTCCACCAGGAGCTCGTATGCATATAATAGCCCACCGGGCTAGTGGTGAACTCGGTCATCGTAAATCAGTTGACTTGAAAGTCGAGAGTTCTAAGGTTCAATTTCTAGTAAAGGCAATTACTTTTAAACGGATTTGAATACTAGATCGTGGATACCTGTGTTCTTTGGTGGTTGGGTTTCAATTAACCACACATCTCAGGAATCATCGACCTGAGACTGTGCAAGCCTACACTTCATTTACATTCATACATTTTGTCCTCAGAAGTATTACCTTATTTTGTGGTAGTTCAGGAGGCATATCATTGTCATTTTCTTTAATTTTATTAACAAAATAATTTGTTTTTAAGAATATTACATTAACATATATTAATGTTTAATGTTTCATAGGTAATGTCTTAAGAAATCGATATTGACACAATGATCGATATAGAAAATGCCATTAAGTACAGAAGTTCTAGGTATTTGCTAATACTTTTTTTTTATTTATGATTTATATAGCACTGAGATTGGTGAATTTTAACTGTAATAAATATTTCGAGGACCATAAGAATAATAAACTTACTAAACGTACTTCTGTATATGGGTCATGTAGATGCCATTTAATTTTGGTTACAACTGTTTACAAACGTGTTAGAATTCCATAATTATACTAGTGAAGTTACGCACTCTTCCCGGTCTTTTTTAAAACTATTTACATAAATCAATATTTTCCAACCACCCAAAAATAAAAATTACAGATCTCCATAAAAGTCTACATCTTAACCCAATTAAAATTTCTGCAAGATACTGATATAAAATCTACAAATATATACTAAAAGAATAGAAAAAATTAATATAAATTGATTTGAACCCCTTTATAAATATGTATTTTATTTTTTTGTATTTAGAAAATACAAAAAAAATTCCATAATAAATAAATACACCTCAAACTACAGTGCAAAATAACAGCCTCCCCTTAAAGGTGGAGCTGGTTTCTCCTATGGAGAATGTATCAACGATTGAAAGACTTAGTTAAATACAAATGCAACTGAAAAATCTAAACAAAATCTTAAAAGAACAAATTTAAGTATTATAGATAAATTTACACTGGCTATAAAGGAAAAAGTAACCTTTTTTCCTTTATAGCCTCCGGGAATTACCGTTCAGGTATTACTTCAGAGGATCAATGAGGCTGATATGTACGAGTGTAAATGACGTGCAGTCTTGTACCCAGTCACATATATATATATATATATATATATAAAATAATTTGTTTTTTATAGATTATTAATATATTTAATAATTATTAATATATTTACAAGAAACTTAATACATGTGAATTAATTGACGTGATTTAACTTAACTAAAAAAATCCGGTATTAATTCATTCAAGCATTATAAAGATTTTATGCCTCATAAGTTTAAAATAATACGGTGGGATAAACATATTATAGTATAATATATGATGACATTTTATTTATATTTAATTAAATGAGGTACAAGACTTTTCATTTAAAAATAAAAAAATCATGTGGAAGTCTTCCACTAAGAAGTAAATATTAAGTAGTAATATAAGAAGTAATATAAGTAAGTTGACCTCAAATTTAATTTGAGGTCAAAATATTCACATAACACAATACTAACAAAGCAATTAAATTTCAACTCATAAATAAAATACTAGCAGCAATAGCTGGTAAGAAATACATTAATTTAAAAATTGAAGATATTTCATAAACGTTTCATTAAACATATAATATTACCTATTAAAATTTTGTAAATAATTGAGGAAATAAATTAAAAGGAGATAATTTTAAATGTAAAAAAACATGTCCAGTTTTTAAATTTTAAATACCTAATGCACTTGTGAATTCCTAGATTACGATATCGGAAATAATATACAATTTTAAAAAGATATTTTGTCCAGGACGTAAATTTTATTACGGTAAAAACAAATGATATCAAGAATAATGGAGATTTATTTTAGTCTATGAAGTACGTCAATTTTTAAGACTGTCAAAAAATGAAATATATGAAAAATAGCATCTCACCCTTACAGCCTAATCGAGATTCGAACCTAGAGTTTTCCAGATGAAAGAGTGAGGTACTACTACTACGCCAAGGAGATCGGCAGAATCGTAGCTAAAGAAAGTAAATTAAACGTTCTAAAAAAATAATACCTCCGGAAACATCGTTAGATATGGCTTCAGAGGATAAGATGAATGATTTGTAGCGTGTGGAAATGCCATCCCTGACCAGGATATGGTTATATAAATAAAAATTGCATTAAAAAATGTCTTTTCCCAATTTTGACTTTTTGAATTTGGCGCCAAATTAAAGTTTAGTAAGTCGTCAATATAACCCCGTCTTCTAAAATTCGAAATTTACATAAAAACTGATAAAGTAATATATTTTAATTTTTAGTATAGTTATTCTGAAATGCGCTTTTTAAAATTTTTTTTCATTTGAAAACAGTCTCCTTTAAATACATCAGGTTTTCTTTTCTCTGTAGCGTGTAATACAATATATTTCATCCTTCTTTGGTTTTTTTATTAGAAGAGGTTTGTTAGTTACTTTGGCAACCATTTTCTTCATACGATTTACATTCTTTTTTTTTTACAAATCGTAATTTTCCAAATTTTTTTTCTTAAAAGCCATGTTTCAGTATTTCGTGTAATAATAACATTTAACAAATTTTTATCTCAACAAAATAAATATACATCATTACATTTTTAATAAATTTATTAAAATTTCAAGTTTTTTTTTTCATATTTTTTTTTGTTATTATTGAATTATTTATTAATTTTTTTTTACAATCAGAGGTTAATAATTATTAATAAATCAATGTATTTAAATTGTATAAAAAAACAATGAAGTCCGATTCGAACCGATGTCCCTTCCTCTTGTAAGATCCACATATTTCATTAATTAAAATATTATCTGTCTATTAACTATGGAACCAATGAAAGTTATCGTTGAAAAGCTCTCAATGAGAGCTTATTACTGCAGTTAATACATACGTACGTACAGACGTCACGCCGAAACTAGTTAAAATGGGTTCAGCGATGGTAAAAATGGATATTTCCATTGAAATCTGAAAACCGAAATTTTTCGCGATTACTTACTTCGTACAATGAAGTAAAAACGAAACGATCACTAAAAAGTAGCATGGGTTTAAACAACCTTCAACTGGACTTTTTTTTATAATGGCAGTGGTGGGCAGGGAAGTTAAGAGTAGCAACGGCGCGGCGTTTGACTATTATTATATTGCTAGGATCACATGGTGTGCGGTGTTAATTCGAGAGAATGACATCTTGAAATTTGATTAACTAAAACGCGTTTGTCACGTGGGTTTGGCGGAAGAGGCTGGTGACTGTTATGTTAACCTAATTACATATGTCTATGACGTCTTGCCGAAACATAATGTTATCTGAAATATGTTAAGTAAATACACAGTTATTACGAAAAGCATATGTATTTTTAACCAACAGTGAATTGTTACATTTTTAAATATGTGAACTGTTTGTATTAAAACCTATCATTAGACATAACAGAGTTCATTATACAATTTTTTCCTCATCATTTTATTTTTATTTTTATTTTTTATTTTTTTTTCAGTTTCAACTCAAAGAATTTTCAAATGATTCCATTAAAAATCTGGCTGGTTGTTAAAAACCTCACAATCAGCCGTTAAGTATTTTCTACTCTGTTTTAATTACAGATGTGAAAACCTGTGATTTATAAGATCAAAGATGTCACTTCTATGATTTTCACTTATAAATATGAATGAACATAATTTCAAAAAAATTAAAAACTTTTAAATTATTCTTGCGTTTATCTTTGGGCATTCTATGATTAGTCACTTATTATTTTTTTTTAAAAATCTGACAACAAAGTTATAATACTTTCTTTGCATTGGTTATTTATTCTTATTCAAAAATCTATATATTTAAACTCTGATCGATTCCTCCATCTCCCCATATTGCCTCCGAAGTATTTTTTTTGGAGCCACAAGCACTACCACACTATGCTTAGAAAAACATTTAAAAAAATTCGGTTAAAAATATGCAATAAATAAAAAGATAACTTTTTTCTATTTCTGGGGAAGGGGAAGATTAGGCTGCATTTTTTTGTTTTAATCATAAGATAAGCATGTATGTAAGCTTAATATAAAGTTGGGTTATATTCACAAAATTTTGAGAAAATGGACTCCCAAACAAATATCTACCTTATTCCCTCGATATATTGACTTCCAACGTTTACTAATAAATTAGTAACACACGAGTTTCTATGCAAAATTTCATCAAAATCGGTTTATCCAGTCAAAAGTTATTAAGCTTCAAACACACTTACATACATTCGATCATTAACGCGATAATCTTTAATCAGGGGGGGGGGTTCATACCATATTTTTTGACTAATTACCATACTTTTCTTCTTGCTGCGGGACTCCAAGAGCTACACCAGGAAATTATGATATCAGCCTCTATAAAAGCAGACGAACTGTTTTCATGTAATTCAATACAACACTTCGGCTTACGAGAAGTGGTCTTACATGCTAACCGTTTTTTCCAAACTATTTGAAAAATTTCCTACCAATTTATTTAAAATACAATTAAAAAAATTTCTTTTACAGAAATAATATTACTCAATTTCTCAAACATGGTACCGCTGATATGTTAAATTAATAAATTAATAATTAATATAATCCATCTTACCAGCACTTTGATATGTTCTCTAGATCTTTCGGCTTACTTGGAAGCCATGACCGGGACACGTTCATGACTGTTTATATTTTTTTTTAATTTTAGCTATGATATTTTTAACTTTTGAATTTAAATGTATTAATTTTAGCTCCTGATGATGGATTCCAAGTAAGCCGAAAGATCTACAGAACATATCAACGTGCTGGTCAGGTGGATTATATTAATTGTTAATTTATTAATTTCTTTTTTATTAACCTCCACAATTTTTTGCACCCTTTCAATAAATATATGATTTAACTATCTTCATTAATGGCTTCTGAATTTTTTGATTAATTCACCAAATAAGCATGAAGTTTTTGCATGGGATTATGAAATAGACATTTTTTAGCGTATGAAAAATGCCATGCCTGACCGAGATTTATACGCGAGACCTCCGGTTGAAAGGCCGTGACGCTACCACTACGCCATGGAGATTTGTATTTATTTTAAAATTATTTATTTTATTTATATTTTAAAACATTATATAGAATTTAAACATATCTACTTTTTTATTTTATAAATAATTGTGTATTTTATTATGCTGCTCTGGTATCACAATTTTACCACGGTTTTTCTTGATTTTTCCAGACAAAATACTGGAGCAGTTCCTTTTTCTATCCATGGAGTAGTATATATAACCATTCCTGACGTTATCGTATATAATGTATTATTATTATCCAACAATTAGAGTATTCATTTACTTTACACAAAGTTTAACGTCATTTGTTTTATTTAATATTTATTTTAATTTATACTCAAATAATCGATATTTATTTAAAAAAATTTTGATATGATTTATTATTTCAAGGGTCAAAAGTATATTTTGTTACAAAAAAATTATGAATTTTACTTTTAATTTCTCTTGATCTAAGAATCACTATAATAAGAAATTCAATAATTTTTTTTAAATAGGTCACACTTAAAATTACTTTATTGTTTAACTAGAAAAATACAAACTATTAAAGCTAATAAAACGTGATTAGGTATGGATTTGACCTTCTTTTATAGTATTCTTAATTGCTTAATTAATATATACAAAAAAAAAAATCAATCGTGATAACGGAAATACTAAAGAGGTAATGTTTTAAATTATTTACAAAAGTTAAATTATAAGGTTCCTCAATAGATATGCATATATATATATGTATATATTATTAATAATATTATTATTATTAAAGATAATAATAATAATAATCTGTGTTTTTATCTTTCATTAAACATTAGAAAGTGATTTATATTTTCAATCAATGTTTTTAACAATTTCTCTTGAAACATTTATTGGCAAAATAACAATATCCGGAGAAGTAATATAAAAGAAAACATTAAAGTTATATTAGCGTGTGAATAGATATTATATATTGTGAGAAGTAAAGATTTTTAGTTCACTTATAATTTTTATTCCTGATGAAATTTACCATTAAGTTATTACGATTTATGTTAACGATAGTAATTTTTGTTTGTATTCTAATGTATGTACTTAAATAAATAAGTATGAAGAAATTATTATAAATAATGTTATCGACGTACGATAAATCAGTTACGCGATGAAAGTACTGTATTAAATGTGTTTTTTCTTTTCATACATAAAAAGAATAATAATTATTACAGTAATAAAAAAAGGTAACTCATCTCTTAAACAAGTTTTCTTTCTAAGTGTATTTACTGAATTAAGAAAAGAGATAAAAATAAATAAATAAAAAAAATAATTTAAGTACAATTTGACAAGAATGAAAATATTTCTCTAGTATCATTAGAATCTATGATTGGTTCAAATTCAAATATATAATTTTTTTATTTTAATATGTATATTATATATTAAAACAAACCAAACTAATGTTACCTCAATAATAATCAAAATGGATTAATCTTACATTATATTAATTTTGTTAAAGAAAAATATAAATTTTTTATAAAAAAAAAAAAAAGATTGTAGCAGAAAAACATAGCCTAATCTTACATTATATTAATTTTGTTAAAGAAAAATATTTATAAAAACATAAAAAAATAAATAAAACCTTGAAATAGGTACAAATTTTCATTAAGAAACAATCATTAACAAGTTGTTATTATTTGTAGCGTCAAGGCCTTTCATCCAGCGGTCCCGGGTTTGAGGCACGGTCAGGTATGGCATTTCTTACACGTTGTAAAAATTCCACTTCCATATTAAGTACACTGTAAGTGGATTCGTTCTGTTGGGTACCAATGAACAAACAAATTAGTTGTACACAATATAACAAATAAAAATTCAAAAGAGCGTATATACAGAGTGATTCACTAAGAGTGTAACAAACTTTCAGAATATATTCTACTAATGAAAATAAAGAATAAAGCTCAGATAAACATAAGTTCGGAAACGCTTCGTTTTTAGCGACTGTCGGCAAAAGATTTCACCCGGATTCCTAAGTCTTCGGTAAAATTAAGCTAGACTGTAATTCTTGGAACCCAAATTAAGGGGTAAGTTAGAGGTTTTATGTGAAACCTGATCTAAAGAAATGAAAAAAAAAATAGGTCCAGAACTGTATATAGCAATTTGAGAAATCTGGGAAAGAAGACAAAAGACTGATTTCGAAAAACATATTTTTTTTATGTTTGGCGTAAAATAGATCTGTTAAATTGGTAAAAACCACATAAAGTTATAAAAAAAAAATTTAGAGAATTTGATTTTGAGTAAAATTACATCTTAAACGGAATTGCATTTTTCCGTTATACTACAATGAAATTACATTTTAACTACCATCATTTAAATACTTTACAGTCCGTAGAAACTAAATACAAATTTAAAAATTTCAATGTTTATTGAAAACAAAACGTATCAAAATATGACAAAATTTTGACCAAGTATTAAAGGAAACAAACTTTTCAATAATATTACAAAATATTTAAAAATTCTTGGAAAATCACAAAAACAAATACAAACAATAAAATCAACTTATAAACAGTTTAATAATCTGTTGAAAATATTCTCTGCTACATTATAGAAAAAAAGTATAAAAAAATTTCAACCAAAAGATTCACTTTAAAAAAAAATTAATAGAAAAAAGTATTTAAATAAAGAATTAGGTAAAAAACTATTCTCCTATTTGAGTAAAATTTATAGATACGGAACCCATAGCTACTTCTTTCTTCCCTTGAAATAAAACTTCATCCCTTGACATAATTAAATCGTACATATTTTCGTAAAAATTATTTAATCCAGTTTGAAGATTTCAAGATTTCAATTCAGCCCAAGGAAGTGTCCTTTTAGTCTAAGGGAATCTCCCCACCAACCGGCAGTAAATCCAGCACGCCAGGTTGGCTTCTCCGGTCGGATCCTTTGAACTTTATTTTGCCTGCCTCAACTACCCGAGAGGGAGTAATCAGGCCCGACTATGTCGTCCCCCCAGAGACCCGGTCTCAGTCTTAACAATTGCCTGACTCTAACCGCCGTACGAGGTGACCAGGGCCGACTATGTTGTTCCCGGGCCCCAAACAACGACCGGGTCTCGGTCTTAATTTTACCCCTGACCTACGCTAGCCCCGGAGTCCCCACCTGCTCATCGGAACCGGCACACCTAAGCATACCGAATTTTCCGGATGGGCTGTCCGCTCTTCCCTGCGCTGAAGTCCATGCCGTCTCCCTTCAGCGTCAGCGCGTAACAACTTCATAGCGTACGTGTCGAAGACCTTTCAGTTCCTTTCTGAGGACAGCATGAAGGACACCAGGTCTTCGGGTCTTAATCTGTTGGTGCCTGCTGACGTCCGCGAAAAATGCCATTCTGCACACATAAATATGGTGGGCTCGCTGTGTCCTCTCTGTCGCGAAACATGCAGTACGGAGAGTCCCGTCTGCCAAATCTATTGAGGTAATACTCCAAGGTTCCTCGGCCGGAGAGCATTTGTAACGTATAAAAATGTATATCAACAAGTTTCTTTTTCGTTCACATATCTAGGTCTGTGATTGATTAATCTCATATTTAAACTTATTTCATTTGAAAGTGAGATATGATCCTCCAATTCTTTAATAAAGCGGACAGTTACACAATTGCATTGTGGTGGATACCACATTGCATCTCTTTTTTGTGGTGTCCGTATCACCATTTAATATTAATATTAATATTATTTCACATATACATATACATTATATATATATATATTTTTTTTTTTTTTAATTAACATATATTGATTTATTAATAATTATTAGCGTCTGACTGTAAAAAATTATGAATTAAAATGAAATTTACATAAAATTTTAATTTCACTAATCTTAATTTTTATGATTTTTTTTTTATATTATTAATATCAGAGATTAATTTAAAGATAAATCAATACATTAAATTTAAAAAAAGTTAAAAAAAAATGTATTTGAAGTCTGATACGAACCGATGTAAGATTTCCCTTGTAAGATCCAAATATTTCATTAATTACAATTTTATTTGGCTATCACCAATGAAAATTATATATTATATTATATATATATAATATATTATATATTATATTATTATTATATTATATTATATATTATATTATATTTGGAACCAATGAAAATAAGTACCACTTATGATATATCACTGAAAAGCTCTCAACGAGGGCATATTACTGCAGTTAAGAAAAAGTAAATAATCCAAATTTATTTAGAATTCTGACTGTATACATATTCTTGGCCGTCGATTTCAATCAAAAGAGGTGGTGCACAACTAATGTTACAACAATCCTAAATACAAAATTTCAATATTCTACGGCTAATCGTTTTATACTTATGCGAGATACATACGTGTACGTACGTATGTATATATGTTCCCTTACTTCGTACAAGGAAGTAAAAAGCAAACATAATTAGGTTTTTCCCCCCACCCTTGAATGAAATCACCCTAATACATAACCAAAGTGACATACTAATTTAATGGAATCACCTAATTAGCACAATAATGTGTCTTTGAGCCTAGAAAAACAAAAAATAAGAAATTTTGCTCCCACATTTTTTTGGGCGGGGAGGGTGAATAATATCGAATATATGAGAAAATATTTTAGCTTCAAAAGAGGCATATTACAAAAACAAAAGAGGCAACAAAAATATATTTTTAAAAAAATATATAAATTCTATAGCATAAGTGGGCTTACTAGAACTTTTAGCCACCTTTTACAACTTGGGCGAATAATTTTTTACCACCTGTTAACCCAAAAACAAAGTATTTCCGTATTAGTATTTTACAAAAACGTTTTTCTTCGTTTTCACTAGTAAAAATAACATTAATTTGTTTATATTAATTTCTGAAACACTCTGTATAATATAACGGAATTACATTTTAACAGTCATTTATATATTTTTTTAATTTTCAAAAAATGTATATTTGTTTACGTATGAATAAATAATAAATACATGAGTCATCGTTTTTATTATTATTATTATTACTAAATATATTACATCCTGTTGTGTATGTTTTATAATCTAATCTGACATAGATGGTCAGACAAGTTATAAGTGGTCAGTAGTATTTAATGCTATAGTTTTATATATAGGTATATATACTATAATATGAATGATAGTTCTGTCAAACTAGTAATAGTTGAGATTCTCGTTAACGTTAGGAAGGGTTAAGGGCAGATGGTTATCTTTGTAACGCGTCTCATTAGCTATATACACGTCCAGTTTAGTACCAATGTTTTGTTTTTATTGAAGCTCAATATCTGCGCAACACATTACATATTCTTATAGAGCTTTGATAAGAACAATACAACGGTAGGTTACCAGAAACAATGACATAATAGTTGAGGGGCTGTTTGATTTTGGCTTACTACCTCATTTTTCTGTTATATTGTTTTAATGGCTTACATTTCTATTACTATTTAATCATTTTACTTTTTCTACTACTCTACTGTATTCTCATTATCCTTTTTCCTTTATTTCTTCCTTGTTTGTCTACGTTTGTACAGGTCATTGAACCTTTTAGTGTAATATTTTTCTTTTAGTATATTCCATATATAGAGCATCATTCATGCTACTTTTTTTTGTTGTTTTGTTTTAAATGTTTAAATAATTTTTAAATGAAATAATGGCGGATGTCTAATTAACTTAAAAAAGTTTATTGTTAATGTATTTAATTTATTCATTCATTTTGGTTATTTTATTCCATACAAGTGTAACCTGATTAGTTTGTATCATTTTTAATTATTAAACCTGTTCATCAAAATTAATTTCATCAATATATATATATATATATATATAATAATTATTAAATTTTTCAAGTTCCGTCGTCCTTAGGTCATACTAAAAAGGATATTTCTCATTCTAAAAAGGATATATATATCTTAAGCATAATTTATTTAATACTTTTTGACCATAATTATATACAAAAATATACTGAAATAAACAATAAATTTTTCATGTCTGGTTTGATAAAAAATACGCAGAATTTTAAATTTCCCGAATTTTTTTGTTGTGTGGTACACTTATCTAATTACACTGATAGCCATATTAGATGCTTACTTTATTATTGACTTTCGAAAACACATTTTATTATGCTTGTAATTTTTAATTTGTGGAAAAAATACAAAGAATTTGCATTAAATTTTTCTTTAAGAATGGAATAATACAGCACCGCCTTGGAAATGTTGAATGTTAGTTTTGGTGATTCTTCTATGAATAAAAAAGGCATTTACAAGTGTTACAAACAATTTCAAAGAGGGCCGTAAAGACGTTGATTGGTGGCCTAGACGTTCCAGCAAGTCAACAACTGATGACAACGTTATAAAAGTGAAAAGAATGGTTATAGACAAACACTGAATCACTATCAGGAGAGATAGCTGATGATGTTGGTATATCATCTGGGTCATGGCAAACAATTTTTTCCGATGTTTTGGGCATGAAACGTGTGGCAGCAAAATTTGTCCCAATATTGTTGAATTTCGTGCCGAATGAACATTTGTGAATGAATTGAACGACGATCCAGAACATCTGAAACGGGTCATAACTGGTGATTAAACTGGGATTCGAATTTAAACGTTCTCTTCACTGTATTCCTCGATTTCAAGGGTTAGTTTATCATGAGTTCTTTTTTTTGAGTGTGGGCGAAAAACGTCTGGGCGTTATCATCGCCCGAAATTTTATTAATAAAAGGGTAAAATAACTCCAAAATAATAAAACTTATAAGGTGTAAAATTAATATTAATCATATAATTTAGTAATTTATTAAAACAAATCATGAGTTCTTGCCTTCAGATCGTAAGGTCAATAAGGGAGTTACACATAGAAGTTTTATGCCGTTTGCTGAAGTAATACAAAAAAAGTCCGGATTTAAGGTGAAACAATTCATGGTAATTGCACCAAGATAATGCATCTGCTCACATTTCACTGCTCTTTCGTGAATATTTGGCTAAAAACAATACCGTTATGATGCCTCAGCCTCCGAATTTGCTGGACATGGTGCCTTATGACTTCCTCTTATTCCCAAGCTGAACAAAAACACAAAAGTGATGTTTTGCCAACACTGAAGAGATAATGACAATATCTTAACAAGCTAACGTCACACCGAAAATTGCGTTCCAGAAGTAGTTCAAAGATTGGGAAAAGCGCTGGTACAAATGTATTATATCTCAAGGGTAGTACTTTGAAGGTGATAAAATCAATATCGATGAATAGATAAAGGTATTTTAACAAAAACTAAAATTACGCGTATTTTTTATCAAACCTTTAAAAGTATAAATTTTATAAATTAAAAGTATAACTTTTTATCATAATAATAAAAAAATTTCTTCTCATTTTGGGTCCAAATATAATACATCCCAAACCTACTTTAACTTTTTTATAGCAGTAAGTGATGAAAAAAAAAAATTAATAATTAAAATTAAAAAAAGCCAAAAACAAAAAGAAAATCTACATTTTTTTGGAGTTGGGGAATAAATTTTAAGAAAGATTTTCCTAAAAACATTCATATATAAGTAAGCTTAATAAAATTTCTTAAATAAAGTTCTCTTAATTTAACACCTCCTTTAATATTGGCTAAAATACAAAAAAAAAAAAAAATAGGGTATACTCCCTAGATCCTACATCACTTTGTTTTAAATATTCCAAATTGCCTGCCTGCACAATTTTTCCCATCTAGCTTTCCCTCCAAAATCAAAACTACTATTCCACGATGCCTTAGTATGTGGCCTATAAATCTGTCTCTTCTATTAACAATATTTTTCCAAATGCTTCTCTATTCATCAATTTGACGCAACACCTCTTTATTTGTCACTTTATCCACCAATTTGATTTTTAACATTCTCCTATAGCACCATATTTTAAAAGCTTCTAATCTTTTCTTCTCGGGTACTCCGATCGTCCAAGTTTCACTTCCATATAAAGCTACGCTCCAAACATATAATTTCAATAATGTTTTCCTGACTTTTAAATTAATTTTTGATGTAAGCGAATTGTATTTCTGACTGAAAGCTCGTTTCGCTTGTACTATTCGGCATTTAATATCGCCCCTGTTTTGTCCATTTTTAGTAATGCTATTTCCCAAACAACAGAATTCTTTTACCTCCATAATCTTTCTTCTTCCTATTTTTATATTTAGTGGTCCATCTACATACATTATTTCTACTACATTTATATGAAGTATAAATTTTAAAAACATTTTTGAGAAGTATTTAAACCGAAGAAATATAGAGCAAAAACACAAAATAAATTTCAATTTTAAGAAGTGAGGGGGGTTGATTTTTAGAAAATTTTTTTTTTATTATATAAGCATTATAGGTAAAAGATTTGCTTTAATAAAGTTCTCTAAAATTCCCTTTAAGAAAAGTTCTTATTTAATTGTTAGCAATATATAAATTAAAAACTTTACGTTAAAATGGAAACTAGAAAATAGAAGTAGAACACATTATTTTATTAACAAAAGAGGCGTCTATCAACGCTGATTATATAATACTTAAAAATATAACTATTTTATTATTACTAGTAGAGAACATTGGAAGGTATAAATTTCAAATCCCTTTCAGAATTTTTTACATGTTACAAATTTGTATTTCACTCTAGTATGTTATGTCTGACCACAGAAAATTAGATAAATCGGCCGTTAAAACTAATAGAAAATCTAACAGCTCTATTGTGAATCGTAGTGGTAACAATTTTTCTAAGCTCATCTTCTATGTATCGTCTTCCACCCACTATTTTTTTGATTACGTTTGTTAATACATTCTAGTCAGGAGATCCAACGCATTAGACAAATGTTCTTGGTAAAAATTTACGTGAAAAGATATATGGTGGATAAAAAACATATATGGTGGATCGGATTTCCTAATAATTAGTATGGAGGTCGTCGCGTCGTAATAAGTATTCTTTTTCATTATAAACGTTCGTGTGGAAGGAAATTTTTGGAATATTACACAAGTATATAATAAAGAAATTCGAGTGACCAAAAGTTCCTGTAAAAATTATTTTTGTATGTTCCTAATCTGCTTGAAAACTAAAGGTTTTTTAAAATTATTCTGGTTGGTATGATTTGCTAAATAGTACAAAGTATTTTTCGGGCGAAATATTTTATCAGGTTAAATTTTTTTTAATAAAGATATATTTTTTTCCCGTATATTAATGAGAAAGAGAGTGCGATTAGTTAAAAAAAGATGGAAAAAGAGACGCGCTATGTTGACTAATGGTAAGTTAACCTATTTAAAAAGCCTAAACATTTTTTTAAACTAATAAAAAAATACGATGACATTCAACCAAACTGTAAATCGTTTTTTTTTTTTTTTTTAATAAATTTTGTATATTTTATTTTAATTTTTTTTATAATTTAATAGTTTAGATTAAAATAATAAACAACCTTTAAAAGAGAACAGGTTGATATTATAATTAATAGTAATAATAATAATAATAATAAGAAGAAGAAGATAAGAGCCTACAAGAGATACAAACAGGCCTACTAGACTACTATACCTGTAGGTCTAGCAGCATAAAGCTACCGACTTAAAATTCTATTGACATAATCATCAATATTACATTATACATTGTATACATACAGATTAAAGCAGAATGTACAAAGATAAAAAATAAAATAAAGTAAAAATTCATTAAGCCTCAAGGGAAGGAAGTTCTAAACAAGAATCTATAATTTGTTTTTATTATGATACAAAAAAGAATTTCATTATCTTAATACCATTAATAAAAAATAACGGTAACATTATAAGAAAAGAAAAGTGTTCCATACTAATAAACAATGTAATCAGTTTTAAATATAAACTTACAACTGGTAATGTAAATAAATATAATTGTACAATACAATGTTATTAATATTATCTATAATACAACATTTATTAATATTTCTGAAATCATTCTCTTGCAAACTCGCATATTTATACACACGACACAATCAAGTCTTTTCATATGCAATATATTTGATAGTACATAGTATAAAGAATGTTAAAACGTTTTATTTGAAAGAGGTCGTATACCTACGAGGTTGACTACATGCTGTTGGTGGTATGCAAGTAATACCAACACAAAAAAAAAATAAAAAAACCTAAAATTCATACCTAAAACGTTTAAGTGTAAACGTTAAATAAAATATTAATTTCAGTAACTTTGCATATAAATATAAAAATCTGATGTGGACACCTCACAACTTCCATGTACAAATTTTTCTCTGCATTTCATTTAAACTTGAAAGCGAGATACGATTCTCCAAATCTTTAATAAACTGAACAGTTAACATAACTGCATTATGGTTGACACCAAATTGCATCACATTTTTTTGTGGTGTCCGTAGCAGCATTATATATTAATTTTTTTTCAAGTTGTTCAAGTAGTTAAGTAGTGTAAGTGAGAACGTATCGGATCCGTAACCATGAACACATCGGTTCGAATCCGACTTCATACATATGAGTATTTTTTTAAAAACTTTTTCTTTTTTAATTTAAATATATTGATTTATTAATAATTAACCTCTGTAAAAATTACTGAATTAAAATGAAAAGTACACAAAATTTTATTTCACTAAGAACTTCTGATTTCTTTTCATTTTTTTTTTATAGTTATTATTTATCGTAAATTTTTTTTATAATCGGAGGTTAATAATTATTAATAAATCTATATATTTAAATTAAAAAAAAGTTAAAAAAAAGGAGATGAAGTCTGATTCGAACCAATGTATACCTTCCCCTTGTAAGATCAAATATTTCATTAATTAAAATTTCATTTGGCTATAACTCTGGAACCAATGAAAATGAATACCACTTATGATATATCGTTGAAAATTTCTCAATCAGGGCTTATTACTGCAGTTAATAAAAAGTCCAAAATGCCAAATTTTTTGGCTTTTGTTAACACTTTTGGTTCAGTCAATTTCAATCAAATGAGGAGGTGCATAACTAGTTACAGCAGTTCTGAATTAAAAATATCAACATCCTACGGCTAATCTTTTTGAATTATGCGATGTACATACGTACTTACAGACGTCACGCCGAAAGTAGTCAAAATGAATTCAGGGATGGTAAAAATGGATATTCCGTTAAAATCTGAAATCCGACATTTTTCGCAATCCTTTACTTTATACAAGGAAGTAGAAATAGCAAAGACTTTTTACTAATTATAAAAAAATAAACTATTTCATAGAATCCTTCATTAAAATAAGAAATATAAATATAAATTGAGTAATTTTTTTTTAATTTTTCGGGGAATATAATTGGAACAGCTATATTTTAAAGGGGAGAGAGTATGGTTATCATGTCCAAAATGAGGTATCTGTTTTTTTTTGCAAATCTTTAAGTGTTATTGTCAACTAGGTGGTGAACTAGACAAAAAAAAAAAAACAAAAACAAACATATGTATGGATGTATGTGCATATGTGAATCCCACTGCTTTTGGTCTTATATTTCAGGATTGGCCGAATGGATTTTCTTCAAATTTGGCTCAAACAATAATATATATATATATCAAATTCTTGTTTTTTATAAATTCGTTAAGGGAATAAGGGATATAGCGAAAAAAAAATTTTCGATTTTATTCAGAAGTATTTTAGAGAAACTTTTATTAAAGCAAATTTTTTACCTTTAACGCATATATAAATAATATTTTTAAAAAATCAATCCTTCCTGTTAAAAGTGAAATATATGTTTTTTGTTCATTTCTTTTATTATCCTTCATCTATAGAGCTATTAATAATTGCTACAATTTTTTTAAAATTAGATTCCAAAACATAAAATAAAGAATTTTTTGAAAATTTCTAAAATTTCATTTTTATGAATATTTTTAGAAAAAAATTTTTCATAAAATATGTTTCACATCATTGCCCAAAAAGGAGTGTAATGTATTTGTATGTATGTTTGTTCTACTGTAGCAGCTCAACAACTGAACCTATTTAAGATTTATGAGCCCAAGTTGGAGTCTTTACGTAACTGGGAATGTCATAGGCTATATAAATAATATATGTTAAAAGAAATTAAAAGATTTGAAAAAAAAATTATACTTTATACAAATACTATATACAAAATTTTCCCCGTACGCTCTTTAATTATCCTCTATTAAATGATATGTTGTTTTTGTTAGTCGTGTTTTTTCATTTTTATGATTTATTTCTTGTAATGTTTATTATTAATAGCCGGAAACTCATTCAATACTTTACCAGCTTTTTTTTTTTACTTTTAACTATCTATGTATTGCCTTAATTCATAGATTTACGATCTTTTAAATGTCTTAATTTGCAATGTGGCTGTTTAATTAAAATTATACTTTTTTTATTATGCAATAAATATCTTTAGTTTGCTGGACTTAAAATTATTTACTTTGGCCTATATAATATAAAAAAATATATATATAACCTTAATACACGTTTTCTTTATATAAATTTTGATTGTTAATTTAACGTTAAATTAATATAATAATTTTCGTTTCAATTTGATTTAAATATATTTTATTATTTTTAATGTAATATTATAATATTAACTCGACCTTTATTTTTAATGAATGTTTTTGAGGTCTGTAACCCCAATATTATATTAAAAATTGACTAATATATATGAGTAAATAAAATATTTATTATGCAGAAACCGTAATTGATCATCCACGTTTAACCATTACGAAAAAAGCTATATGTAGCTTCTTGGTAATGGAAATGAAGTTTAAACTATTCTAGTCCACATTTTATGTTACTAATAGTATTAATTATTTTTCTTAGGATCATTCCAACTGGTTGCATTTTAAGCATTATATACATATAATGCTAATATTTTGCACGTTTCTTTATATTTCTTTTGAGAATAGTAGGGTAAAAGTGATTAATTTTAAAAAGAAAATATTCTGTTTTTTTTTTAATCAATAAATTTTTATCGAAATTTTCCAAAGAAAGACCTATCGAATTTTCAGTATTTTGTATACATGTTAATAAGTATAGGTACTTTAAATAACTTATCAATAGTTAAATTTTTTTTTTGTCTTCAGTCATTTGACTGGTTTGATGCAGCTCTCCAAGATTCCATATCTAGTGCTAGTCGTTTCATTTCAGTATACCCTCTACATTCTACATCCCTAACAATTTTTTTTACATATTCCAAACGTGGCCTGCCTACACAATTTTTTCCTTCTACCTGTCCTTCCAATATTAAAGCGACTATTCCAGGACGCCTTAGTATGTGGCCTATAAGTCTGTCTCTTCTTTAAATGTTAAAGTTAAAAGTTAATTATAAAAAATTAAAATTTAGTAAATAATTATTCATTGTAAAAACTTTTTTACAATCAGAGATTAATAAATCTTAATATTAATTATAAATAACTCTATATTCAAATTAAAAAAAAAAGGAGATGGAGTTGGATTTGAGCCAATGTGTCAACCCTTGTAAGATCCAAATATTTCATTAATTAAAATTTCATTTGGCTCAACTCTGAAACCAATGAAAATAAGTATTATTTATGATATATCGTTGATAAGCTCTAAATGAGGGCTTATTATTGTAGTTAAGAAAATTCTAAAATCCAAATTTTTGGATTTTGGGCTTTTATCGATATTTTTAGTCCACTCGATTGCATTTAAAAGGGAAAATGCACAACCAGATGTTACAACAGTCCTACATCCAAAATTTTAACATCCTACGGCTAATCGTTTTTGAGTTATGCAGGTACGTATGTACAAACGTCACGCCGAAACTATTGAAAATGGATTTAGGGATGATCAAAATGGATATTTCCGAAAATTTTACAATTACAATATTTACTTAGTTCGTACAAGGAAGTAAAAACCAAATGTTTCTCTATTGCCGTAACAACGTGTATATGTCAATGGTAAATAAACATGTTAATAAATATGAATTCAAATAATAATTTCAATAAACGCATTAAGAAATATGATTTGTTTTGTTATTTTATTATTTTTCATGTTTCCATATGTTTAATAGTTTATGTTTTTATATTTTAAGTAATTTATGTTTATTTTAATAAAATCTACTTATATAATTAATTCTGTATTGTTTGATGCTGCTTTTCTCAAGGCTTTACCGCCTTTTTTTCCACCCAGACAAATGGTAGTTCCTTTTAAATTCATCGTGTTGCATACCCACCCACTGCTCATTTATGTATTATATTATACATTATTTATAAATCCAGAATAAAGAGATATTTTTTTATTGTTTAATGAATTATAATACTTTAATTAAAAGTAATCTATTGTTTATAACTTCAGTAGTAGCTCGTGATTGTAAAATAAAATATTACTTTCTTTCTTTCCTTATTACATTTTATAAAAAGAGAAAAATAATAAGAAAAAGAATTAAAAAAGTAAAGAAGAATAACTAGAAATCTGTTTATATTATAGTTGTGGCTAATGCATCTCAAAGATAAGAGAGGTCGTGCATTGAGATAATTTGCATTGTTTTTGTTTTAAGCCGCACATAAGC
This sequence comes from Lycorma delicatula, assembly GCF_047948215.1. Taxonomy (NCBI): domain Eukaryota; kingdom Metazoa; phylum Arthropoda; class Insecta; order Hemiptera; family Fulgoridae; genus Lycorma; species Lycorma delicatula. Next base: position 18,522,289 of record NC_134462.1, read on the forward strand.
GGCAGCAGTTAACAGCTATACTAGCATGTTATTTTTGTTGCAGTTATGCCCCTGTATAGTCAGTTTAAAGGGGTTAGGTCGGGGTCACCGCATTAGAAACATATTGTAGACTAAAGCATGTATACTGTATTTGTCTTAAAGGGCCGTTATATTAATATACTGGTGCTATACAATGCGCTACTATGAAATGCTTTTACTGTGTTAACATTTATTTATTATCGTTATGCTTAAATATATAATCTTAAAACAATTTGTTTCCAGATATTTTCAAGTTGATTTGTTTTACTTTTCTTTTTTTATCGTGATCTAAATTTATTATATAAATAGATAATTTTGCTTTGACCTCAGTTTAGTTAAAGAATAGTTCAGGTTATGTTGTACCGTTTATGTCTGATATTTTTCAATGGGGAGAGACAAACATTAGAAGTTTTATTTTTTACTATTATGCTTTAACTAGAATATTTAAACGACGAAGATAAGACATAAAAAAAAAATCCAAATCCTTGCCGGAAATCGAACCTAAGACCAGATTATCTCGAAGTTACCATGCTAACCCAATAAACCATCTGGAATCATCTATATTTTTTTCCTAACAATATAATCATTTTCCTTATATAAAACAAACCAAAAATAAAAATATATATATATATTACCATTTTATAGACAAATACACTTTTTAAAAACTTAAAATAATAAAAATTAAAAGATTTAGAGCCAACAAACAAAATTCTTATTTTTTAGAGATTGGAAATAATTTTTATTTTTAAAAACGTTTTCTAAAAATATTCATATACAGGTTAAGCTTAACAGACTTGCTTAAGTAAATATAAGGTTTTATTCTAAATCTAAAAAAAGGCTAAAATTAGAAAAAAAAATTTTCAAAACTTTTTTTTTGCATCTTAACTCCGGAGCCTATAATTTAAAAAAACTGTACACATTTCTTGGTAGCTCCATATATAAAAAATATAAACCTTCACTTCAGAAGGTATTAATGAAAATTATTTGAGCACATATTTATGTACATTTTGGAATGGGATGAATAAATTGAATTTTTTTTAAAATTAAAATTTTTTAAAAATTCCACGACAGAGTAATTTCTTTCTGTAAATGAAATTTTTTTAATTTTTTGTTAAATAAGTTGATAGGAAGATATTTTAAAAGGTTAGATAATTTATTAAAAATGTTACAGAAATAAAACAAGGATCTTCTCGTAAACCAAAGTATTTTGTAAAGTTACACGAAAATATTTATATTATTTAGTTTGATAGAAGTTAAATTTTAAGTATAAATGATTACTTTTTTTCGCAAATATTGGACAAAATAAATATGAACGTAAACACATAGTTAAGTTATTGTTTTCATTTTCTAAATGTTGGAAAATGCTTTACTTTTATTACTGCAAAAAATTATGTAACAGCCTACAATTTTTACTTCCTTGTACGAAATATTGTGATTGCATAAAAATTTCGGTTTTCAGATTTCAACGGAAATATCCATTTTGACCATCCCTGAATCCATTATGACTAGTTTTGGCGTGACGTCTGTACGTACGTATCTGTCTTTTTCTGTTTAGCCTCCGGAACCACCGTAAGTATTACTTATTATATGTATGAATGTAAATGAAGTGTAGTCTTGTACGGTCTCAAGCCGACCGTTCCTGACATGTGTGGTTAATTGAAACCCAACTACCAAAGAACATCGGTATCCACGACCTAGTATTTAAATCCGTATAAAAATAAATGCCTTTACTAGGATTTGAACCTTAGAATTCTCCACTTCGAAATTAGCTGAATTGCGATGATGAAGTTCATCACTAGCCCAACCCGGTAAGATGGTTGGTAAAAAAAAATCATTTTTTACTTATTTCGCATAAGTAAAAAAACGATTAGCCATAGGATGTCGAAATTTTGGATTTAGGACTGTTGTAACATCTAGTTGTGTACCTCCTCTTTTGACTGCAGTCGTATGAAACCAAAAGTGTCAAAAAAAGCCCAAAATGCAAAAAAGATTGGATTTTGTAAATTTTCTTAACTGCAGTAATAAGCCCTCATTAAGACCTATTCAACGATATATCATAAGTGGTACTTATTTTCATTGGTTCCAGAGTTATAGCCAAAACAAACTTTAATTAATGAAATATTTGAGTCAAGGAGAAAGCACATCGGTTCGAATCAGACTCCATCTCCTTTTAATTTTTTTTTTTTTAACTTTTTTTAATTTAAATATATTGATCTATTAATTTTATGCACTTTTCATTTACAAAAAATGTGTATATGTAATTTAATAGGCGTACAAGGAAGTCATTTGGTACCCACATCAGATTTCTTTTTTTGAAAACTGGTAACGGTTAGAGAAATCTCCCAGAGATGATGTTACAGGATGAACATGAAAACAGGACAAGAGATGAAGACAGGATATACCTTAGACAGGTTTTGTACATTTCCATATGAAGTATACTATAATCACCTGGAGCTCCCTAAAAAGTTACAATGAGTTTTTCAAAAGAATTGTGAGCTTTCTGATCATCTTTGTTTAATAATAAATAATAAAAATTATTTTTCTTTTCTTTTTCTGGATGAATTAATTCACCACAGAATTACAGAGAAGGTTGTACATGTAAATATGTAAATGGAATTTGTAGTGTATGAAAAATGCCATGATTTTATAATAAATATTTAATAATGATGACAAGCTCATAATTTTATCAAGGTGCTTTAAAGCAAAACACAGTAGAGTTTGATTTTATAAATTTAATCATCCTAAGGAGATTTATCACCAAATAAAACACCAAAAAGTTTGGTGTTTTATCGGTAGTGAAAATCATAACCACGCGAGGCACAATATAACGTCTAGCTACGAAATATAAGGCAACGGTTTTTTGTATATTTAATTACATGGTGCATTCTATTCACTGCATAATCTTTTGAATGTCTAAATATAATTTTAAGTTAATACTTAATTTTAGATATAGGTAAGTTGTGTCATCTGCAAATGTATAAATTGTTTTAGGAACCAACACAAATAAAATACGAAAACCTGACATTCCTTTTTAACAGTAATTACTGTAATAAAGAAATAAAATTTCATTGCATTCAAAAAATTTTTATAAAATAATTTTATTAAAAAAAAAAAAAAAATTGGGGTAGAGTGAAAATTTTTTAATTTAAAATTAACTCCTTTATATAGTTTACTAGTCGGTCAGAGCTCGCATCACTCGCTCTTCTCCCTAGCCAGACAATCAGTGTTTTCATTAGCCTCATATGCTTGTGAAAATAATATTGATAAATAATAAAATTAAAGCCTGATAATTTTTTAAAATTATCAGTGTATTGTAATTTTTTCAGAGCAACAGTTTGATCACCACCAAATGACTCCAAACGTTGAGTAAACGTAAGTATGCGGGTTTCAGAATAGTTAGTCTCATCTTAAAAATAAAGAGTTGTAGCCGGTTATCCATCCTTCGTACGAGTAAAAAAGTTATTTTTTTTTTACGGTTCTTAGCGTTATCTGACAAACATCACGAAGAGGTGGTCGTGAAAACGATCGCTACTCAAGTTTTTATTATTTTTTGTTTCTTAAGTAACCAGAGGTAGATGCAACCAGTCGTGTATGTATGTATCGCACATACATTAACAGTGGCAGTGGCTGTGGCTGTGTTGGTTGAGCCTTCACGCCGTACATTTTCGCACCTTTAAAGATATATCAAAAAAAGCAAACATTTATAGAAAATTTAATTTAAAATACTTTAATTAGTTTTAGAAGTCGATTTCATCAATGGTTCGACCATAGTAATGTTGAATATTGGCATGGAAAATAATCAAACCCACCGGGTTGGTCTAGTGGTGAACGCATCTTTGAAAATCAGCTGATTTGAAAATCCTAGTAAAAGCAGTTACTTTTATAGGATTGGATATCGGTGTTCTTTGGTGGTTGAGTTTCAATTAACCACATATCTCAGAAATGGTCAACCTGAGACTGTACATGACTACACTTCATTTATACTCATATATATCATTTTCTGAAGTAATTCTGACTGTGGTTCCGGAGGATAAACAGGAAAAAAGAGGGAAAATGGTCTCTAGGTTCTGAACATTATATTTACTGAAAATTTTAGTTCAATTGGTTGAGTAAACTCTGCCGACTAAAGTTTTATTTTAAAGAAAATATATATATATATATATATATATATATATATATATATATATATATATATATATATATATATATATATTTACTTCTATAATACTAGTTTTACTTATTAAAATTGCAATATTAGAACTAACATTCTCGGTCATTATTATTGTTTATTATTTTTATTATCATTATCCTTAATAATAATAATAAATAATAGGTAAGTTATTATTATTAGTACATTAACATAAATAAAACAATATAATTTTTTTTCTTCAATTGAGAGCAATGTATTTATGAAGTCAGAACCCGCTATTCTTACATTGTATTTTAATTAATGTAATTTATTATTTATAGTTTTCAAAATGTAGAACTATAAAATTTACAAAGCACCGAGGGATTTAAATATTAAACACTATAAACTATAATTAAAGGCAATATAACTTAATTTACAATAAAATTAAAATAATTGAGATGAATGCCCTTTTTCTTTTCTTATTTTTTTAATTGTAGCCTATTTCTTAATGAGGTTAGAAGGGTGCACAGTTAAACAAAGTTTTTTAAATGACTAGGGTTATTACATAGTTGAAACTAAAAATAAAATTAAAACTTTAAAAAGAACAACAAACTATTTCAACCGGTTGGCCGACAAAACCGTGTTTGGTATTACAGTAATATCTCATGACTTGACATCACTGTGAACATAAATTGTATTACAACTATTTCTTGTTTGATGTTTAGTATGAACTAGTTGCTAGAAGCTTATCTCTGCTTTATGTTAATTCTATTATTAGTTATAAACTATGCTTTTTTTAACATCATTAAGACAAATAAAAAATATCGGATTAAACTTTATATATGTACACGAGTATATATGTAGCTAAATCATTCTTCCTTCCGCAATATTTAACTATATGTATGTGAAATTCCTTAACCATATATAAAAATAGTTGTAGCCCAACTAACACGAGTCATATATCAAACGTAAAAAATTGTGTAGCTATTCTAAAATATAAAAAGCTCTGATGCAAGCCAGGCATATTAGGAAAATCTTGAAATTATTGATTTCTTGTTGCCTTTTACACCATATCTAATATAGTATTCAAATACCTTATTTAGCGGCCTGTTTCATACTTTCCCCAAAGCGTGTTCTATCACCCGAGACTCGACGGCCAAAAATGTAATACATATTTTTCCGTGACTGGTTAACGAAAAGCGGTGAAGAAGATTTAAATAAATATTTTATTCCCATCGGTACGCAATAATGCACATATATATATCCTACCAAGATTGGGTAAGATTACACAAATAAAAATAATTCCTCCAGCATTTGCCTGGATGGATCAAGGAAAACCTTAGTAAAAAACCAAGTCAGTGTATCTTCATCCCAACCCCGTAGGGGGAAGACACCCGCCTTGTGACGATTACGGTCGTTCCTAGCTCTGATGGGCTTTACAGGAGGTCGTCTTTAGACTCTCTAACTGATTACATATCACAGTAATCAGCCAGGGCTCGGTCGGAAGCCTCAGCAAACATTTGCATAAGTAAAATACATATCAAATTTCCCTTTCACGTAGGCCTCAAACGGACATCTTCACATCCAACCTAACTTGATTCCCTCAAACTAACTGACCGAAACCGCGGAAACGTGAACCCCGCGCCTAGAACAGATTTGACAACACCGTTCGTGACTGTGAATGCCTCAGAAAACGAACGAGTTTTAAGTTAAATCAGTGTTACACTGATACCAATCAAAATTATGTCTTACGCAACATAGAAATTCAGACCTACACCCAAATAAGTCGACCAATTTAGATCATCTAACAAGAGGAATGCAATTCTGGTCCGCGCAGGAGCCGAGGACAAAGTATACATCGTCACAAAATAAATTATAAAATAAAAATAAACGGATTAAAAGCCATATTAATTAATTAATTAAAATAAAAATCGCCAAACTACTGATCTTCGTGCCAGAGTAGTAGCCTCTTGGCCTTTCACCCAGGGTTCCAAGTTCGAATCCAGGTGACGACATGATATTTTTCATACGCTACTCATTTCCATATCCCGACGTACAAGGAAAAACTTCTGTGCTGAATAAATTCGTCAAACAAAAAAAAACATGAAAATAATTTTCAAAGTAAATACATAAAAAAATTACAACAAAATATATTACAATTAAAAACACGTTAATGAAAAATATTTATGTACACATTAAATATGATGCAACAAATTCAGGGTTTTTTTAAAAATATAATTATTTTTAAAAAATTGTCTAGAGGGTAAAAAGAAAAAAATTTAAATAAACTAGTAGGAAATTTATTTTTAATAGTTCAATAATTAAAAATTGCAATGGAATCATCTCTCCACCTCCATGACAAAGTTTAACGAATACTAATGGCATCAATAAAACATTCTTAAGATATCGTCGATTAAAATTTGATGAAAGCTTTTCCAGATTGAAGACATACATTTTTTTTCCAGAAGAAATAAAGTTTATTTTCCTTATCCTTGATTATCTATCACCAGAACTAAATACTAATGTAACGGAATCATCTAATTAGTACAAGATGTGACTGAGTTCAACAACGAGATAAAAGAAAAAATGTTTTTGCTCCCATCCTATTAGGGAGCTTGATTAAGACCACAACAAATATTATCTGAGATATTTTAGCTACCTAAAGGGCATTAAATTATGTGTTAGATAATTTTGAGATACGTTCATAAAAACCGTATTTCTCTGTTAAGGACCGTTTATCTTCGGTCCATAAAGTAGTCCACATTCATGATTGTGATTTATAATTAATTATATAGCATCAATTCCTCATACACAGAAACCATCGTACCAAATTTTATCCAAACAGAAACCAGGCCAATATACGTACATATATAAATCCTTCCGGAATTTTTAACGTTAAAATTGTGTTTTTATTTTTTTTTAAGAGTTATATATGAAACGTCAAGCTCTGTAAAACTCCGGCATCCAAAATTTAACTCTATTAGCAGCATACTTTGTTACTTATATAGTATACTATATATTTTATTTTAATTTTTGGTTGATGAAATTATACAGAAGTTCTGAAGTTTGTACGTGGAATATGGAAATGGGATTCCGTAGCTTATGAAAAATAATATGCCTGACCGGGATTCGAAACCGGGACCTCGGGATGAAAGGCTGAGAGGATAAATAGTATAACTATGCGGCTGAGGAAGTAAACGTACGATTAAATAAAAAAAAAAAAAAACAAAGCCGACAGAGGTATAATACTTTCCTGGCATTCGTTATTTATTCTTATACAGTGGAAAAATAAATATAGACAATATGAAAACTATCTAAAACTCTTTCTTAGGGTGAGGAGTAATTTATGATGAAGTTTTATCGTAAAAATATCATTATATATGTTTAAAAAAACAGAAAAAAAAAAAAAACATTAAACCGCTCACCCATCCACAATATTGCCCACAATGTTTTTGTTTTTTTATGTCAGTAACTGCTACTATGTCTAGGAAGACATTTAAAAAATCGGCTAAATATTCATTAAATAAAAAAAAGTTTTTTTTATTGTTTTTTTGGTAAGTGGAAATTTTGGGCCAAAATTTTAAAAATGTAAGATAAGCACGCATGCATGTACTGAGCTTAATATGTAGTAGGGTTATATGTAAGCAAAATTTTGAGAAAATTGACCTCCGAAAAACCCCCCTCCTTGAGATATTAACAGCAAAATATTACCAATAAATTGCCCCGTATACACGAGTTTCCATTCACAATTTCATAAAATCGGAAATTCCCGTCAAAGGTTATTTGAAATACGCCAACACATTTATAGGTTTATGTACAAATTACCCCGCCTACCTTCTTTGTTTTCATTTTTTTTGGGGGGTCCTGGGTCAAGAAACATCGAGAAGTACAAAAACGTTCATACCGCACTTTTTTTTTATTACCATAGTTTCCTTCTTGCAGCACAGCTACAGAGCTATGATCCCAGGAAAGTAAAAAATGAAATAATAAAATAGTAACCAGAGTCAAAAACATATGATCTTTTCTTTCTTTTTCCTGTTTAGCCTCCGGTAATTACCTTTCAGATAATACTTCAGAGGATATGTATGAGTGTAAACGAAGTGTAGTCTTGTACAGTCTCAGTTCGACCGTTCCTGAGATGTATGGTTAATTGAAACCCAACCACCAAAGAACACCGGTATCCACGATCTAGTATTCATATTATCTAAAAACATATGGTCTATCAAACGCTAATATTTAATATTAATAAATTAACTGCAACTTACCAGCAGAATATAATTGTTATCTTTTTCAATAAATTAAAAATGTGATGTGAACACCAGATTACTTCCTTGTACGCCTATTAAATTTCATTTACACATTTTTTTAAAACGAAAAGTACATAAAATTTTATTTCATTAATAACTTTTACTGAAATATTTTTTTTAGACTTATTTATTGTAAAAATCTTTTTACAACCAGAGATTAATAATTATTACAAAATCAATATATTTAAATAAAAAAAAGTAAAAAAAAAGAAGATTAAGTCGGATTCGAACCGATGTGCCTTCCTCTTGTAACACCCAAATATTTCATTAATTAAAATTTTATTTGGCTATAATTCTCTAACCAGATTTGAAGAGCTCTCAATGAGGGATTATTACTGCAGTTAAGAAAAAGTTCAAAATCCAAATTTTTTAGCTTTTATGGACACTTTTGGTTCAGTCGATTGCAATCAAAAGGTGCACAACTAGATGTTACAACAGTCCTAAATCCACAATTTCAACATTCTACGGCTCATCTTTTTTGAGTTATGCCAAAATTAGTGAAAATAGATTCAGGGATGGTCAAAATGGCTATTTCCGTTGAAATTTGAATTTATTCTCGATTACAATACTTCCTTTATTCGTACAAGGAATTACAAACTTCTACCATTTACTCCTTTATTATTATTTTTTGTTATCACTGATCAGCTTTTTCTAAATTTAAACATTTTTGTTATAATTTTTCAACTTACATATTTTAACAAATTATTAAAATAAATAATTGAGAAGAAGAATAAATGAAACAATTTTTAATTAACAAGAAAAAAATTATTTTATACTACTTAATCAGTTACATTTGCAGTTATTAAAAAAACAATATATATATATATATATTTTAATAAATTTTTATGTGTAAATTATTATGCATAATGTAAATTATTTAGTTTTTATTAGTTTCGACTATATTATAAATACATAATAGCTTTCTTCTCTTATTCAGTTTAATAAGATGATCAGGTTTATATAAATTTATACAAACAAGCAAAAATTTCGATCTAGGATTGTAAAAAAAATTATTAGGTTAGATTAAAATTCAATATCTCGTTTAGATTCTAGTTCATAACAAAGGTACGTAGATCAACAAAATATTTAAAAACATAAATCTATGCAGACATAAATCACTACAAATTTATACATAAATCTAAATATGTATATCAAGCTAAACCACAATTCAGAAGGCCTTAATTAAAATTAATTGAATACATATTTATATATACGTTGAACAGACAAGTATATTCAAATTATTTTTGTTTTTTAATTAATATCATTTAAACATTTATCTAATATAATTTTTTTGTAAGAAAAATTTTTATTGTATTTTAAATAATTGGTAGTAAGATTTGTTTAAACATTTTGATAATTTATAAAAAAATACTACAGAAACATAATAAGACCTTTTCTCGTAAGCCGAAAAATTATGTTGATTAACATGATTAACCAACAGTATGGTTTGATTATTTGGTTTCATGGTTTCTTTATTATTGTAGTAGGGTATTATTATTGTTTTTGTTTTTAAAGAATTACTGGCAATTCTTTTTAGGAATATAAATACAAAGATAATTAATATTTAAAATTTTGTAAATATCAGTGCGGTCTATAAATTCATAATTTTGAGTGAAAACATGATTTGACAACCCAATATTTTATATTGGGTTGAGTATTGTAAAAATACTCGTCCTAACTTTTTGAGTAGCCCCTAGAGATCAATGATTTTACACTTCAGAACTAAATATATGTAAAAACAGAGTTTAAAATTTAACGTTTATATATACAGATAATTCTTTATTATCACAATAAAAAATTAACGGTTTTATTTATTTTTTGTTTGTTTGAGTAAACAGAAGATTATGGCACGGCATAAAAAGTGTACGGAGGGAAAATCTTCATTACTTTCTTAATGTTTATCCGATTTTGAGAAAGCGTATGATACAATATCATTATAAAAATTGTTTTAGGGGTTGCAAAGTGACGATAAAAGTGGTCATAACCTGTAAAAAAACGCTACTTCTTCAGAAAAAAGAGTATTTCATCACTAGGGACAATCCGGCATAATAAGGCCTTAAATCGTATTATTATCTCTTCCCTACACTCTTTAAAGTACACATGTTGAAGGAACGGTCAGACGTCTTTGGGGATATAAATACAGATGGGAGGAAATTATTTAAGTACATTATTATTCGTAGATGAAGAATAGCAAACGACGAATAGGATATACAAATTACGATGTGGAAACTGAAGTAGATTTTCGATAAATAGGAATTTTGAAAATCAATATGATCAAAATTGAGAATTTATAGGTGGGAGAGTTTTTTACGATTTATCGATTGAAAAGATGCTAGGATAACTGTTGGTATTTTGGAACACTTAAGAAAGATAGCGGAAAATCCTTCAGCGACATTCGCTACCGCTGAGAAGCCACAAAAAACAACAACGCTGTTAATTTGTCACTGCTCCTACAAAATAGTAGGTCAAAATGGGGGAAAAAATGGTGTATTATACTATTCTCTGATCTATATGAACGGTGCAGTTTTCCAACTCCTGTAACATAACATATAAATACGAATTGCGAAGCAGTAAAGCTAGCTATACAATTAGCTTCTGCTCAAGTACGATATTCACTGTTCCAAGTCACAACACATAGCATGGGCACAGTACACCACTTTATTGACGTCTTAGAAATTAACATCAATCACGCGCCAGGCTGCACACTACTAAATCATATATTGTGGAATGTTACCTAAGGAAGTACGCTAGTCACAACATCGGCGTTAGTCCCTCTTGTAAATAAAATTTCTTTTCTATAAATAGTCATAATATTTTCTTTTAACCAGTACTGATCATAATACAGCCCAAAGAACATTTAAATATGTGTCCGAGCAGTTTACTTCTACGAAACAGCGTAAAATTATTGCTAATTTCAGTCGCTGTTCCAGCCAATGCTGCTCCACCAAATGAGCAGCCAGACATATCGCTTATTCTGAATTGCTTCTATAGTTTGCAAAAATTAGATGAACCACAAAACTACTATTACATAAATCTGTATTAAACCGATGACTGTATACAGTTTAAAATTGTAGAATAAAGAACATGTTGAAAGCTCAAGAAATGAGATTTGTATGTTCATATTTTATCTGAAAGCTGTACCATATTAGATTTGAGAAAATCAAGGAAAAGTCGGGAAATTTATCGTCGATAGGGTTAAAGATCTTCATTCGATAAGGTAGAGCCCTGTAAGGAGATAGAGGATAGTAAACTGTCTAAGACAATAGTTCCCAAACTTTTCCAACTCGCGGCGCCCTTTTTCAAAAATCTTTTCATGGCGCCCTGCCATGAGTAAAGTATGACTAAAAAAGCAAGAAATAAAAATAAATAAAACTCGTGTATCTTCATTATTTCTTTACTTTATTAACATTAAATAATCAATTATAAATAGTTCAATTAATTATACAGCTTTTACAATATTTCGCGACACCTCTGTGAAGAGGCCGCTGCGCACAGTTTGGGAATCACTAGTCTAAGAAATTACTGGAGTATTCCCCGAAAAGCTAACGAAAACAGAGGTCTTCCTAGTAAGAAATGAGTGATGAAGGAACTTGAATATACATTTTAGATTTAACGTTTTGTTAGCCATGAAAGAAAAGAGGCGTTTGGAAAGATAGATAACTTTGTTGTTCGAGATTCCGGATGTTGGGAATTAAACCTTTATAAAACCCCGCCAAAAGTAAATAAGTAAATTATATTAATATTATTATTTAAAAACTGTTTTTACTGTAAACAATGAAACTTTGATTTCTTTCTGGCAACACATGATTTAAAAGAAAGTGGTAATTCAAATTCCAATTCTGTCTCGTAAATTTTTGTTGTTCTATAGTTCTATAATGTCTGGTTATATCACTTATATTTTTTTTCCTAAATGCGATACTGCATTTTTCATTATATTTTAATCTGTTTTTTGATGCTGAAAACGAATATGAACTCAGAATCTTTCTATCACCCACAATTTAAAAAAAAAAATTGAATTAAAGAATCTTTTCATTTTTAAACGTATAGTTAGCATTATAAGCTCCTATATTGTATTTTGTTAGCTCGTTTTTTATTGTTTAACTTTGTTAACATAATTTGTAAAGCTATAAATAAAAAATACTAGACAAAGAATTTAATCATATGATAGTCACATATTATGACATATGTACCTATGATTTGGCGTGAACCAAAGGATCATGTAACCGATTGTTATTTTTGTTGAACAAGTGTGTCTGGAATTTCTAAAAAATCAAAACATACTGTAAAATATCCTTCCACTGCAATCTTCAATCAGGCCTGTACCTCACAGTGAAATTATTCTAGTTCCTGAGCCACCTGTGGTATATTTTGAAAGCAGAGACAAAGAGTCAGGCAGTACTGAAGAAGACAATGATTTTAATTTTGATTTATCTTCCAGTAAGCTACATCTTATATCACGTGGTGAATTAAATGAATTGGTTAGGGATTTAAATTTATCAAAAAATCAAGCTGAACAATTACGATCAAGAATGCCATATTGGTATTTACTTTTAAAAAAGATACAAGAATTTCGTGCTTTCGAAATCGACAAAAATAACTTTCTCAATAGTTTATTGATGAACATAATTTGGTTTATTGCACAAATATTGATGAGCTTATGTTGCACTTAGGACAAGTTTATAAAGCTGAGAACTGGCACCTTTTAATAGGTTCGTCCAAGTTTAGTTCTAAAGTGATTCTGCTGCACAACGCTAAGAAATATCCTTCGATACAATCCCTTATGTTATTAATTTGAAAGAGACATACGATGTGATGAAAGAGGTTCTTGAAAAAATTAATTATAAAAAACATAGATGGACATATGTGGTGATTTGAATATTATAGCTATTTTGTTAGGCATACAGTTAGGTTATACTAAGTACAGGTGTTTTATTTCCGAATGGGACAGCCGAGCTAAGAATAAAAAATATATTACCAAAGAATAAAAGAAACGAGACAACTTAGCTCTACATGGGAAAAATATTATTCATGAGCCCTTAGTTAAATCCAAAAAAAATATTTTTATTCCCTCTCCATATCAAACTAATAAAAAATGTTGTAAAAGCAATGAAGAAGGATAATCCCAGATTTTTGTACATCAGGCAGAAATTTCCGAATGTAAGTGAAGGAAAAATTAAAAAAGGAATATTTGTTGGTCATCAAATAAGAGAGTTTGTCAAAGATGATCTATTTAACTCGATGTTAAATAAAGTAGAAAGTGCAGCTTGGGAAAGACGTTTGCAAAACTTTTCTCTGCAAACAAAAATCCGATATATTATTAATCAACTTCTTACTTCGTATAGAGCTATGGGATGTAATATGTCTTTGAAAATAGATCTGAATTTTTTTCCCGGACAACCTCGGAGACGTAAGTGACGAACACTGTGAACATTTCCGCCAAGGTATTTCGGTGATGGAAAGCCGCTATAAAGGTAAGTGACGAACACTGTGAACATTTCCGCCAAGGTATTTTGGTGATGGAAAGCCGCTATAAAGGTAAATGAATACTAACAACAATGGCTAACCGATTACCTGTTGGACATTTAATTCGGGATGTGCCTGAGGATATTTATAAAAGAAATCATCAAACATTCTAACGTAGGTATGGCCATGCAAAATTATAAATTTTACAGATTTAAACTATATTTTCCCTTAATTTATTTTAAAGCGTAATTTATTTAAAACTAAGGACGATAGAAACATTATTTTTCAGATTTGTAATGTACGTAAAAAAGCAATTCAAGCAACGGCTATCACACTTAGAGAAACATTAAAATCTTTTTCTTTTATTTATCAATGTATTCCTTCCTTATAAAAATATCCATAACGTTTAATGTTTATGGAATTGAGATTAGTTATGTAACTGAAAAATATGAAATAAGCATATGTATTCTTTGAGTCGTAAACTAAACACAAGTCCGATCTCTTTTACAAAATTTGCGTATACTTTTTTTAAGAGAAGTTTCCTATAATTTCCTGTAAATATTTGTAATAGAAGGTACAACAGGTATAGGTAATTTTTACAATACGGAATTTACCTCTCATTTTGATGAATTTTGATAAATTCCTTATTTAGGACCAAATTTATTCATTAAAATTAAAATTATTCGTCGGAAATGCCTTTCACCAAAGTTACATCCCTCATAAGTTATAAAGTTCAATCACCAAAGATTTCGTAATTTAGCACTGTATAAGTGTAACATACATAATACTTTTGTACTAAATAATTGGTAAACTGGTTAATTAATTATGAACTCAGATTAATAATTAACCAATACTTAAGGCTATTAAACGAGGCTATCATATGTTAGTAAATACTATATATTACACTTAATATAACTTAATTTGCACCTAAGCTTATGCTAACTTAATTTAGTCTTGGGTTATCTAATCTTCCAGCCTCCTTCGCGAATGTGGTAAGGTATCGGCCGTTCATCCGAAGGTCCCAGGTTCGAATCCCGGTCAGGCGTAGCATTTTCTCGCGCTAAAATAATTTTCATTATCTCATTCTCTGCGATACCTAACGGTGGTCCCGGTGGTTTAAAAAAAGGTTATCTAATTCTTAACTAAATTATTTAGTTCGAAAATGTATATTACACATATACTGCTGAATCTCGATTTTTTTTTGTGACGGTACTGTTTAATTTACGAAGGACGCTCGGGTGAAAGGCGTTTTTCCACCAATAATTTCAATTCTAACGAATAACTGGATCTTAAATGTGGTATATTCAAATTTCATCAACATCGGAGGTGCCCCTAATTGTATATAATTACCCCGATCTCTTCCCCAAGAATTTGTATAATTTTCAGTTAATGATTGTAAATTTGTAATAAAAAGAGAGTTACATTTGTATATTAATCTTAAATATATATCATCGATTGAAATCTACAGAGATATTAATGAATTCCGCGTTACATAACAAATATATTATACATTAAAATGCCGGTACGATATATAAGACATTAGATTTTATAGAATGTAACTCTTTCAATATGATAAACAAAATAATAATAATGAAATAACCTATTTTTTTACACAAAGTTACGTTTGATTGGTTGTCAACTACTCTTCCAAATTGATTAACAGTCTTACATAATTTTTTCCTCAAACTTTAAAAATATTTAAACATTTCCAAATAGAAAAAAAGAAATAGTAAATTAAATAATTATTAAAAACGAGAAATACGGGATATATATTTATGACGATTCCTTTTTTTAAGCAAAGAAATACTAACAGAATATCTAATTTACATTTTTTGTCGTTCTTGCCTTACAAACAACCCGTTACAATAACGCATCATTTAAGATAGGTGGAAGAATATGTTTCAAAAGAGTTAACAAGAAGAATTTTGTCCAAATGTAAGACTAAACGTCGGCGCATATGTATATTTGATGTGTCTACCCGATAAAAATAACTATTTTAATGATGTACTGTCGGTATATAATAATAATAATAATAAAAAAAAAAGCTGTTGCTGCCACTAGATTTTATTTTCAATTTATTCTTTATGTTTATAAAATATACGGTAAATCTTTTTTTTCCAGTAGCTTAGAGGGGAATAACAATAAAAGAGAATCATTGTAGATGAATAATAATGTTTTCTAATTCTAAATTTGTCCCTTTTTATTTTTACTAAAATTTATTATATTAACTCTTAAAGTGATAAATGTTAGCTTTCATATACATACATATATTTAAATAATTTAATATTAATGATAATATTCTACAAATAAGTACTTTTTTTCATTAAAAATGGGGAAAAAATAAAATAAAATTTCAAGTGATTTAGACTAGATTTGACTAAAGCATATCGACAAAATTTGGTAACAGCATTCTCAATATTTCTCAATCTTAAACGATTTATGATATAATATTTTTTCAATAATTAAACTAAAAATAATCTTCAGTTCATCATTATCTTTGTAGACATTATTAATTTATTATCTCTTGTTTATTTTAATAAAAAGAAAAATAATTTTCCATAAAATAATGATTTTTAAGTAATTAATTTTAGAAAATTCTACGGAAACAAAAATACAAAACCAAACAGTTATATAAAATCATTAATAAAAAAAAAAATACATTTACATTCAACCTTATTCAACTTCTGAAGTAATACCTTAGGTCAGTGATTCCCAAACTGTGCGCCGCGGCGCCCCAGGGAGCCGCAGTCTCTTCACAGGGGCGCCGCGATATATGATAAAAGCTTGTCAATAAAGTAAAAAAATAATGAAAATATACGAGTTTTATTTATTTTTATCTCTTACTTACGAGTAATCATAATTTTACTTAGCGTAGGGCGCCATGGAAAAATCCTAATTGACAAAGGGCGCCGCGACTCTGAAAAGTTTGGGAACCACTGCCTTAGGTGATTCCGGAGGCTAAACAGAAAAATAAAAATGGACTGTTTTCAAGCAAACTTTACCACTTTTGATTTAGACTAACTAAACGTATTGAGTAATTAATTAGTCGAGCTATTTGTAAAAACTTGTGAAAACGTTCAGAAATAAAAAAAAAGGAAGGTTCATTTTTTAATGGGTTGTAATAATACATTACTACAAAATTTGGTAGTAGGGTAAAAACCTAAGAAAAAATAAACAAAAGTAGTTTTATACATTAGCTTTTACAAGGATTAAAGCTGTTTATAATTAATAATATAAACAGCGGTGCTTTCTTATCTAAGTAAATAAATTTTTTGTTCATCTTAAATTGTAATAAGTTTTATTAGAATACTAATTTGTAGTTAATCTTAAAATAACTAATTTAACGCTATTCGTGTAACAGAGGGAAGTTTTTAAATGTAGCTGTTTGATGATTTAACAAAAATTAAGGTTAAAAATTCGGCACTTATGCAGTTTTTTGTCGTTAGGTTATCTTACAGAAAAAAAAACAATCAACCGGGTTGGTCTAGTGGTGAACGCGTCTTCACAAAATAGCTAATATGGAAGTTGAGTTAAGTTTCAAATCCTATTAAAGGCAGTTACTTTTATACGGATTTAAATATTAGATGATGGATACCGGTGTTCTTTGGTTGTTGGGTTTCAATTAACCTTACATCTCAGGAATGATCGACCTGAGAGTGTATAAGACACTTTTTACACTCATACATATCATTCTCTGAAGTAATACCTTACGTGATTCCGGAGGCTAAACAGAAAAAGAAAGAAAAGGTTATCTTACAGTAATCTTAAGGTTTAGGAAGGGGTAATCTTAAGGTTAGATTAATAATCTTCAGGATCTTGGATACACCCATTTTAGAGTCAATTATTTTAAAAATTTCCTAGACCATCAAAACTGATATATGTACCAATCACATCGAATAAACATGGCAAAAGTCAAAAGAAAAGCATAAACAACGTTTTAGTACCCACAAAGAACTTGTGCAGTCATATTTGAGAGAATACATGTGTGTAAATGTGTAAAAGTATTCTGACAACGGTTTTTTTTATTTCTGGAAACACATTTCTGAGAAATACCCTTGCAATTAAAGTTTTGTTTGATGTTTGTATTCTTCATAAAAATTTGGTTTATCAGGTCATTCTGTTCAATTTACTGCGCTTTCAGTATTTTTCATTGTTTGCACATTTTTTGCATTGTCATAACAATTAAAGTTTTGTTTGGGATGGGGCAAACTGCGTAAATACCAAAAATTCAATAAGATTTGTATCAAAATATAGAATATTATCACGAAATAATATTAATTATAGTAATTTTTTTTTTACATTTACGTTAAGTAATTTTTTAATTATCTTTAGTTGTTAACTGCAAAGCAAAATACAAACAAATATAAAAATTTCTTAGATTAATAAATGTCAATTTTAGTTTAAGTTACAAATAATACTTTATCAAATTATTATGTTCAACCAAAACTTACTTTATTCACGAAGAAGATTCAACAATACGATGTAGAAAATAAAATAAACGCTATATAAATTGCGAGTATATTAACACTAGTCAAACTTAATAAAACACAGTAGTACAATTGAGAATGTAAATGATGATTACGCACATGTTGGAACTGGTCTGTGAGCACAGGTAGAACGGACGATCATCTGCGCCGAAGTAAAGAAAGGAGGGAGGGCAGAGATAACGAGCGCAGCGCCACTTGCAAAACAATCGAATACAATACATTGTTTACATTAAACGTTGATGCGTTTTGTAATAATTATTACCAGTTAAAGTCGCATTACAGTTGCATATACTATATTCACGCATTATATTACAGATCGTTTAAAATTCGTCACTTTACAATTAATTCAACGTTAAATTCACAAACTACTTGAAAATAAAGATTTATAGAGAAAAAACCAATATAACATTTAAATAAATCCTTTAAATAAATCTTACCTTACCTTTAAATAAATCTTTATTTATGAATGGATGATGCAAGAATAATTCGTTGACTACAAAATCTCTCAGTATTTTAGAAGACGTTATAATAGTCTAGTCTACTGTTCTGTCAGATCAAATTAATTAATTAGTAAACGGATTTAAAATAAACATATATATATTTCATATATTACTTTCCCGGAAAATATAGCTGTAAGCTATATTAAGAGGGAAAGTATGATGGTAATCATGTCAAAAATGGGATATCGGGTTTTTGTCCATCTAGACCAAAAGAAAAGAATACAATTTTGTAAGAATATATGTGCGTACGTATGTATGTGTATGTGTCACATTGCTTTTGGCCTTATATCTTAGGAATGACAACAGATTTTCTTCAAATTTGGCTTAAATATTCCTATATACGGAATACTGATTACATTAATTTTTTTCAAAATTCGTAAACAGGGAAATATCACGAAAAAATCAATTTCGATTTTCTTCAGAGGTATTTTAAAGTGAATTTTATTAAAGCAAATTGTTATCTACAATAGAATGAAAAGTACGGAAACCAATCAACAACTTTAAAACCGTTCCAGATAGAATACTGTAAGTTTCAGGATAAGATATCTTTCAACAACTTTACCTTTTGACGAGAAATAGAATTTCAACCCCTTGTTGGGGGTGGCTCAGGGGTTGTTACTCAAATATTTTAAAAGGTAACATACTTTCTATGGTGTATCATTTTAAATGTGACAAGAAAAATGGTGTAAATAAAAATTTGGTGCGATATCTATACCCAAAATGGCGGAGGGATAAAATTGGAATTTGAAAACAATTACATTAATAGTTATTTGAAAGAACTATTATCGGAAAGAAAGAAATTTGAAAATTTTAATTAAATGAATATTATCGAATAAATTTATTTTAGAAAAATTACTTTCATAGCGATTCTTTATTCACTTGAATTTAATTTCATTTTAATAAATGTTCGAAACGTCCTCCTGTTGTTTTACAGTGTTCCAATCGGTTGTAAAAGGATGATACTGCATTATTCAATGATTCCCTAATGATATTTTGTTCTGATTTTCAAGTTATATTAGGTAAATCATCGATATCTTGGAGCTTATTATAAAAAACAACATTTTTAAGTTGCCCCCATAGGAAGTAATCAGATGGTAACAAGTAGGTGATCTCACTGGTCATCTGTTTGACTCCTTCGGTCAATCCATCTTCCAGGGAAAACTTAATTCAAAATTTCACATACCTGCAGACCGAAATGAAGCGTCCTGTTGAAACACCAAATGCTTTTGAAAGTTGGGGACCAACAACGTTTTTAATGTTTGGATGATATGATCGAAAAGCAAATTCTCATACTTCACTGCGTTTAAATTTACATCAATAAATATAGGCCTTGTCAATACCTATATCTGCCCGTACATTTACCTTAACTGGATATTGTGTATCTGCCTCACGATACCGGTGTGGATTAATACCAACGTAATACCGACAATTAAGGCAATTTACACTGAACTTTAAAAAATGTTGCCTCATTACTAAAAATTATGTTAATAAATTAGAATTTGCACAAATATTGTTCATAATAATTTCGCAGTATTTAGGTCTTCTGATCGTAGTCACCTTCATTAATTTCTTACACCTGACGGATTTTGAAGGGTTTGAAGTCTTCACGTTTTAATGATCGAATCACTGAACTTTGGCTAATGTTATGCTCTCGTCCTGTTGTTCGAGTCAAGGATGAGGATTCTTAAATTCCTGCAAAACATCTATCGATTTGTTATTATTTGTTGCAGTTTTAGGCCTCCCTAGTTTTTTCCTATTATTATTGCTCTTTATTTCTTCAAATCGTTTGATGGTTTTTGACATTGTAACTTTTGAAATACCGTTACGAATATTAAATTTTTTACCGAATAATTAACAAATTTCATTATACGACCTAATCCCCTCATCATTAAACGTGTGGCCTTCTCCAGTTCACTAAGCGACATGTTGATAGCAGTGTTAGCAGGTTGTATAGAGAAAATTAATTAAATCAAAAACAATTACAAAAAAGATGAAAAAGATGTAAACAACAAAGTCGCTTTCAAATGCGGTAAAGGTAGACAATCAATTAGCCAACCGGCCGCAATAAATTCTCAAAAGAAACTAATATAGTGTAGTAATGAAACACACAATGGGATATAACACAAAAAAAAGTAAGCTTCATTTTTGTAACAATTGTAAGAGATAATCAATGATCAGCTGATCAGCATGATTAGGCTATATTTTTATTTATTTTCTCATTAAATTGGAATAAAAACAATTTGTGTTAAAAAATAAAAAATGTTTAACGCTAAAGAAAACTTAATTTAACTTTTAAAATAGATTTTAATTAAATTCAAGTTTAATTTTTTTTTAATTTTATTTTATTATTTGTACTTGCTAAATTTAGTAAAATTTCAAGATCCATTTATTTTACTGCCACATTTTGGGTATAAAGATCATGCCAACATTTTATTTATACCAATCTTCTTGTCTTAAAGTTATGTTTAAAATGATTTATCACAAAAGGCTGTCACCATTTAAAATATTCACTCCTCTCTCGTCAATAAGAGATAACAAAAATAATATGATCAATGTCCCGCAAATAGAGATATTTTTGCCATATTAAAGAAAATTGTTTCGGTCAATCCTGAGACCAAAACCATATACATATGATTTTTAGGTAGATTTCATAAGAAAGTTTTCTATTGTAATGGGTACTACGATTCGACTTCTGGAAAATTTCAACATATCTTCGCGTTTCAGACAACCAGACCGAAAAACCAACATCAGCTCAAAAGTTTATATATACGAAGGTGAATCAAAAAATAAGTTACACCCTTGCCATGTTCTTGAAATGAAAGGGAAATAATAATTTCTTGAGGCGGCAGTATGTTGTCTTCACACTTCCCAACAGCAATTCTGTTACGACAATCAGTACGTGTGTATTGTCGTCAATATGGCGTGTCCTCTAGAGGTTTCGTCCAGAAAAGAAGTGCGTTCAGTAGTACGATTATTGTGAGCAAACAATTACAATTTATGTGAAATTCATCGCCAGATTGTTGAGGAATACGGTGAGAATGCAGTGTCACGCCCCATGATCAAAAAATGGTGCCAAATATTCAGAAACGGAAAAAGAAATGAGAGTGACGTACTGCGTTCTGGGAGTCCTCAACTGCAAAAATGACCGGTAACGCGGAAACGCGTGAATGAAATGATCTTGAGTAACTGGCAAGTGAACTTAAAATCAGTTATGGTAGTGTACAATTATTCACTATCATCTTGGTTACCGTAAGATATGTGCACTGTGGGTGCAACATCTGTTAACAGACAACCACAATAATCAACGTTATGCGTCTCATCTTTATTTTCTTCTACGTTATTCCAGGACCGGTCCACAATTTTTGAATCAAATTATCACAGGGGATGAGAGCTGGGTGCTTTCATTATACTCCTGGGACTAAACGAGCGTCACACGAATGGAGACACAAAAATTCGCCGCAGCCAAAACAAGTAAAAACATCCTCACATTCACATATTGGAAATATTATGCTGAAATATTATGTCTTTTTCATTTGAGAGAGTTGTTTACAGTGAATTAATTCCCCGAGGAACAACAATCAATGCCGAATCTTACTGTGAGAGTTTTAAAACTGCATAAAGCCATTAAAGATCGAAGACCCAGAAGATTTGAGTGATGGGGGTCGTTTTTCTTCACGAAAACGCTAGAGCCGTGACCTAGCAACCTGTGACTACCACCTGCTTGGTTCACTCAAGCGAGACCTGGGAGAGGAGCGTTTCGGTAATGATGTTGAACTGAAGGTAACGGTTCTTAAATAGTTGAAGGAAATTGGATGAAATTTTTCTGAGTGGAATTGTAAAACTTGTCACAAGGTATAAAAAGTGTTTAGAAAAACTTGTGATTATGTCGAAAAATAGATACATGTAGTTTTTGTTCAATAAAAAAAAAAAAAAAACAATTGTCTTATAAATATGTGTTTCTTTCATACAGGAGATGTTACTTTCTGATCGTCCCTCATACACATATACTTCACTTTCTTGTGGACACGATAACTGCCGTAATTTTTCGCCTGTCACTTTCAAATTTTTTCTTTAAAATAACTCGTTCCAAAATCTCGGTCGAGTTCGTTAGCGGCAAAAAATTGACCCATGGGGATGGAAATGGAGGAGCTTTTTTGAGAAAACAAAATATCACTATAACTTTGTTCTTAAGGAAAATATCGAATTCGTTTATAGTTCCTACTCTTCTTTGGATAAGGGCCTAAAATTTAGCTAAGAAAATTTTTTTGATATCACAAACCATTGATTGGCCCAGGAAGGTAGAAAAATTTAGTTTCGAAGACAAAAAAAAACCAATACCTACCTTAGTAGAAACAAACAGTATTGAATTGGTTTAAAATAATCGGTAGTCCTCTAAACATTGCTTAAAACGTCTGTCTGAAACAATTTTTGATATGACCAACCCTTACGGCAAAGAATGACTAAAATATTTCTGGAACTGTAAGAAGGGAACTTGTATGCTAAACATGTGAAACTAAGGTGGAAATACTTTTTATCCCTTACTTAGCCACCGGGGAAATCTTCCTCCGCCTTCCAGGGTGCCGAAAGGGATATTTTTTTTTTTGTTCTAGATGAAGTAGATGGAGTCTAAAACTTATACAAAAATCCCTTTTGGCACGCCAGAAGGTGGAGGTAGATTTCACCAGTGCTAAGTAGGAGATAAAAAAGATTTCCACCTAAAAGTTAAGAAAAATTTCAAATTTACTCAATACGACTATGTTGCATATGAAAAATGTTTCACGTGTTTATCATACGGCAAACTCTATCTTCTTACAATTCCACCAACATTTTGGTCATCCCTTGCCGTAAAGGTTGGTCATATCAAAAATTGTTTCAAAGGATTTAGGTAATGTTTACAGAACTAACAGATTTGATACTGTGTCTATTAAGGGAGGGTATTGTTTTTTTTTGTCTTCGAAACCCCATTTTTTCACCCCCTGTGCCATTGGTTGGTGATATAAAAATACTTTATTTTTTAGATAAGTTTTATGCCCTTATCCAAAGAATAGTAGGAACTTTAATCGAATTCGATATTTTACTTAATAAGAAAGTTAACCTCCCCCCACCAGATTTTCACACCCACGGTCTGATTTTGCCCATTAATGAACACGACCGAGATTTTGGGTCGTTAAGATTTTATGGATCAATTTGAAAGTGATTGGAGCAAAATTACGGCAGTTATCGTGTCCACAAGAAAGTGAAATTATATATAAATGTATACATAAATTTTTGAACTGACTTGAGCTGTTCAGCTGACTTGAGCTGAATTTTTGAACTGTTTTGAGGTCTGATGAGTGTGAAACGCGAAGATATGTCAAAATTTTCCGGATGTCGAATCATGGTACCCAATAAAGTAGGTAGATTTCATAAGAAAGCTACTTAAAACCAGATACCCCATTTATGACATGATCACTCTATACCGTACTTTCCCTTTTAATATATTTATTCAAATTATATACGCCGGGAAAGTAACAACAATTCTCTATAGTTCCGTATAATTTATGAAAAATATTTTCTATAAATAAATAAAAATTTGAATTTAATAACATCTAACAATTAAAAAAAAAAAGAAGCTAATAGCCGTTTATATATGAATAAAAAAAAGTTGTTTTGGCACATGACAAGCCACTGACAAAAGAAGAGAAAAAACAGTTATGATAAAAACGTGAGCGCTATTAATCATACAAAACGGTTTGAAAAATGTAAAATAAATTAACTTTTTTTTGTTTGTTTTTTTTTAAATAGAAGTTTTCGAATAGCCCTGGTAGTAAAACCTGTCTAAATTTAAAAAACAATGTTGCAGATAAATAACAACAATATAAGTAACTATTATTTCTACTTACTAGTTTAAGGGGAGAATTTGAATTTAAATTATACCACTAAATTCTTTTACTTTTAAATGTAACAGAAGAATTAGGCGAATGATAATATCGAGGAAGTTCAAGTGTATAAAGTTCCATTCAACTTTTACCAAGAATCTATAATAAGGAGTATATATAATATGTATTCTATAAACTAAACACACTATTTTATACAATATTGTACAAATGCAGTACATTAAAGTATCCAAGAATTCAAAGATATATAAATACTATACATAGATCTAACTTTATTTCTATCTAATCCTATCTCCTTTATGATTGAATTTATAGATCGCGTGTTTCTGGTAAGCTTTCTACGATAAATCTTTTTGCAGGTTTGGTAAAGATGTTTATACCACCATTTATTATTTCGCTTTTATCTAGCGAGCGCTGTTTCAGGTATAAGCGCGCACGCGTTAAAGATACGTACCACAAATATAACGATGTGATTATGCTTTCTATTTCTACAATGACAATACATATAAATAGTAAAAGAAGTATTATACTCTTTAAAAGAGACGGGGAACCAAACTGGACCCACAACTTTCCCGACCCAGAAAAAAGTATTATAGTTTTAACAATTCTTGATATTACCCATCTTCCTTACAAAATAACAATAATAATAATTAACATATTACTTTGAAATACTTCGGTGTGATAGATTTAAATAAATGATCATTAAAGATTTTCATAATAAAGTACTTTCTTTTTTGAATTCTAGATAAACAGGTAGTTAGAACATATGAAATATTATTAAAACGTTAATTTGTATACATTAACATAAAATTATAGTAAGAAAATTGTCAAATCATACCTCTTTTATTAAATGAACATCAACAAATGAAATGTATAGATCCTGATACAACAATTATCTCTATTATTATTGTATTGTCAGTATATTTATTATTAGGTTTTTATTTTTAGATGAATGACTTTTTTAGAACATCAAGCCATAGTAATAATTTACCGATAGATTAAATATTAAACATCATGTTTTATAATTATGATAGTTCATCATCAACTCGTAAATGATTTACAAGACATTTTTAAAGTAAATTAACAATTATAAAAAAAAAATATAAAAAAATACAATACTTGGAACATTATAATTATCATTACCCATGAATTTGAATCTTTATCAAAAAGTTAACCGCTAACATAAAACAGCAATACTTGAATATACTGCGACAAATTTCCCCCAAATTCAATCTAAATATTTTTTAAACTAAATTTCATTATATTTTAAATTCTGAAAAATAGGGAAGGGAGATAAAAGTATTGGCCTCAACATTATGTGAGACACAAACTGGTGCCTAAAAAAAATGTAAATTCAGCAAATGAGACATAAATGAGGGGGGTCTCTTAATTACAAACACTGTTTTTACTTCCTTGTACGCATTAAAGAAGTATTGTGTTAGCGAAAAGTTTCGGTTTTCAGATTTCAACGGAAATATCCATTCCTGAATCCATTCTGACTAGTGTCAGCGTGGCGGTCTGTACGTACGTATTATATCACATAACTCAAAAACGATTAGCCGTAGGATGTTGAAATTTTGGATTTGGGATTGTTGTAAGGATTGTTGCACATCGACTTGTGCACCTCCCCTCCTTTTGATGGCAATCGACTGAAGCAAAAGTGTCCAAAAAATCCCATAATCAAAAAAAAAAACGAATTTTGGCCTTTTTCTTAACTGCAGTAATAAACCCTCATTCAGAGCTTTTTAACGATATATCATAAGTGGTACTTATTTTCGTTTGGGGGAAAGTGACATCGGTTCGAATCAGACTTCATCTATATTTTTTTTTAATTTTTTATTTTAATTTAAATATATTGATTTATTAATACGTACAACGAAGTCATGTAGTGTCCACATCAGATATTTTTAATTTCTCGGCAACAAATTAAGATATGAAATTGATTTCAAATTTTAGATTTTTTGAAATTCGATCTTAAAAGGGATGAAGAAGGGAAAAAAATTTCGAACAATGATGACAAATTTTACCGATTTTCGTCTATACTAAACAAGATATTCTGAAAATTTAGACTTGCAAATACTTCAAATAAAAAAATCATTTTTCAGCATTTTTTGAATTTCGTTTTTTAAGGGGTGGAACGGTGTACAGCGCGGTGGCTCAACTACCACAGCCACTGCCATTTTTATCGTATCTACAAATCGACTGGTTGTACCTGCTTCCAGTTACATGATTAAAAAAATAAAATAAAAAAATTGGCCGCGACAGGAAACACAAGTAACTATATGGAGCGCGGGCAAAGCCGCAACAGAGATGCTATCGACTTATTTGTGATTATGTTCAAATTATGGGTATGCTGGATATGTTACTCCAAATTACGCGCATGTTATCGACTTATTTGCAATTACGTTCAAATTCTAATTATATATTTCGCGAACGAAGCTCTGAGGGGAAATTCTAGTTAATTAGTACACTCATTTTTATAATTTATAGGGCTAATGGTAGTGTAGTTTATATATAATTTAGTTAAATAAAAAATTGAAATAATACGACATGAATAAAAAGATATCTGAAACAAAGAAAAAGAAGAAACCAAAATAGTGACTATTCTATGTTTATTAACATAGCCTCTTAAGGACTTATTCGAAAAAAAAATTAATTAATTTTGAAGGTTTGTTTCATCATTTGTTATTTTATGATTGTTTTGTCTGGAGGAGGGTAGAATAACGATGAAGACTTGATAAAGATGGATTTTACGTGTAGGAATTCTGAATTGGTATTCGTTGGAATTAGTTAAATATAACGTTAATTACGTTACACTATATTATTTATACTGTTCGTTTATGATATTATATAAACGTCTGATATTTCTAGCAGCCGTCCTTGAAAAACATTTTAAAATAAATCAATGTCTAATTTGTAATCTTTATTTAATAAATATATAATGCTATTTTTCTTTACTTATTTTTGGGTTTTGTTTTTTATAAGCACACAAAAGTTGTTTGATTTTATGATATAATTCAACATTGCTTGGTTAACAGGTCACGTCAGATCACCTGTTTGACCTATGCAAAAAAAGAACTGGGGCAATCAGTGCATTTAAATGTATATCCAGTTTAAAGGATATGCCTTAAACCATTATACACAACTCTATTCTCATTTTTTAACTAACTGTAAACATATAATTGGATACCTTCCAAAACTGTACAAAATTTGGGACATTTTTAACAATTTTAAATATTTTAATAATTTAAATATTTAATTTTCACACGTTTTCAACATTTTAACATATATTTATTGTTCGCGAATAGGTTGTTAAAAAAATTTGCTTTCCATATAATATATATATGTAATTTTTATTATTAAAAACAATTTTTTAATTCATAAAAAAAGATTTCAAATAATAATTCTTTAGAGGTATGATTTAAAAAGTCAGATTATCCTTTCAAGAAATTTTCTTTTGAGAAGTATATAGTCGGAAACAAATCAACAAAATAAATCTAATTAAAAATATTTTCTTATGTTGAAAAAATTTTCAAGTTTTTTATTCCGTAAGTTTAATTTTTAAAAATAAATATTAAAGTCGAGAAATGTAATGTTAAATCCTAATGGATTTGAACATCGGATTTGAACACTAAATTGTGGATACCTGTGATCTTTGGTGATTGGGTTTCAGTCAACCACGTCTCATGAACTATCGGACTGAAATCTGTTTAAGACTACACGTTTACTGGTATATTCATACAGATTGTTACTGCGAAATAGAAACGTTTTATCAATTTGATCTTAATAAATTAAAAGTAAATGATATTTAATAGAAAAATGTAAGAATTGAATTATAAAAGAAATCACACAGAGTAAATAAATTACTTAGCCTATAACCTATATAAACTTAACCAGATAAATAATATTTATTATTAAAACAAGATAGGAGAAAATATTTCAGAAGATAACTAGAAAATGAAATATTAAAAGAAACAGTTGAAAGTATAGAAAAAAAATTGTTGTATAGAACTTGTAATCACAAATAAAAGCAGAAAATGTAATTTTAAAACAAGATATATATACACGTTAAAAAAAAATATATATTTATAACTACAACTTGGTATTATAAGTTAAGTATTTGCATGTACAATCATAAAGGTCAAATGGCAAGGTCAAAAAGGTTGTAAATCATGTGGTATCAGATATGGCCGTATTACAAAACCCAATGTACAGCATACATATATAAAGAAAAATAATGCAATACAAGGTAAGAGTAGTATATAACATTAATGTAACTGTGTTTAAGTAAAATTATGATGGTTTATACTGAAGAAACTTACACTTCTAATGAAAATAAATCTTAATACTTTGAACCTAAAACATAATTATATTTTCTACAGAAATATGAGTACACGCGCGCGCGCACACATATTTTCTACAGAAATATGAGTACACACACGCGCGCACACACACACACACACACACACACACACACACACACACACACACACAAAAGACACTTTATAAAAGTATAGGGACACTTAACTTTTCTTGGAAGCAATTGTTTATATCGTTTCAAAAACACTGAAAAACAAATATTTTAATGTAAAAAACATCGGCCTATGACAGCCCGATGTTTGTAGGACTCCTTTTTGGGAGGCCTACAGAGTACACTAAATAGTGAGTGCTCTTAGACCTAAAAAAGAGCATTTACTAATATTTTTGTTTTAGTGATTCACTGTTGAACAGTGTTAAAATATGTATTGGAAGTGAACGTTTTGAATTACCTGTGAAAAATATTAAATAAGCGCTATTATGGTTACGGCTGTTGTAGCCCAAACAAGTCAATTTTTATTTTTAAATTCATTTTCTTGAAAATGATATTATATTACAATAACCTTTTTATTTAGAATTATTGAGTTGTCCCACTCAATGGATGCTTGGGTGTTTGGTTGTTCTTACCTCGAGAATCTGATTTTTTCAATTTTTAACGGGGTTTATTTATCACTCTGTGTGGGCGCGCGCGCGCGCATACTCATTCAATAATTGGCACCAATCAAAGTCTAAACTAAATGCTTTTTTAGTTTTTCTCAATCAAAATTTCGAGTAATTTTGTACAGAATAAAATTCTAACCTGACATAAACCCTATTATTATTATGTTTATGCAAGATTCTTTATTCAGGATTATTTATTCAGGAAAAAGCGTTAGATCAAATCTCCAATCTTTTAAACTATCGCAATACAAAATAATAAAGTTAGAGATTATTTTAATTCAAAAATAAAAATATTGTGTGTGTGTGTGTGTGTGTGTGTGTGTGTGTGTGTGTGTGTGTGTGTGTGCGTGTATCAACGAAACACACAAAAAAAGAATAATATATCATTTTTGGAAGTGACTCGGATCTATATCAGCTCGCATATAAACATCACAGGGTAATGAGATAAAAATTCCCCACCAAACGTAGGAAAGCAACATTCAAAAATAACAACCATGTCTAAATAGGAAATATGAAGTGAAATAGAAAAAGTATAAGGAAGTAAGAAAATTGAAGAGCGAAGTAGTCTCCCTTTTCCTTCTTATTTATCGAAACATAATATTGTAAATCAGCATTCCAAGCCAACCAAAATGAAATTGACATTTAACTGGTATTAGAGTTACGGATAAGGCAGCATTAATGTTACTGTCCCCAGACGGAGGCTGTGTGTAATTAGCAAAATTATTTTCAGAGAAATTACTGAAATTTTATTTTTATAAAATAGTTAAAACACTTATTGGTTCAGAGGATGAAATGAATGACAATTTTTCTAGGGTGTGAAAATGCCATGCCTGTTCGAGATTCAAACCCGGAACTTCCGGATGAAAGGCCGAGACGCTACCACTAGCGCCACAGAGGCCGGCAGTTAAAGCACTTATTTTTTAATTAAATACCGGTATATGTAAGTACAAAGGAGTGGATCTTCGAAAAATTTACCAAATCTTACTTCAGGAAAGGGAAATTAATATTCATAACATTTATGTATACCTAATATTAAAGGCAGATTAGGCAAAATTGGTCAATGGTATTAGGATACAGAAGGCAACGGGAAACCACTCTTTTTTCTGTTTAATCTTCGGCACCACCATAAGGTATTACTTCAGAGAATGAATGAGGTGTTATATATGAATGCAAATGAAGTTCAGTCTTCTACAATCTCACGTCGACCATTCCTGAGATGTATAGTTAATTGAAACCCAACCACCAAACAACACCGGTATCCCCGATCTAGTATTCAAATTTGTATAAAAGTAACTGCCTTTACCAGGATTTGAAAGTTAGAAATTTATAACCTTAGAACGGGAAACCATTGCATTAAAGATCCTGAAGGATATCTCTCTGTGAATTCACATGGCATGACTGTTCAATGTCACGTTCGCAGGTGGCTATGTGGACTGCTAACCTTCGCTAAGGCGAAGGCGCTTAAAAGAAGAATTAATGGAAGATGCTCACTGATGTTGACAAGGACAAATCCAAGGACAAAATATTTTGTTAAAATGAACAAAAGATAAATTTAAAATAAAATTGTTAATATAAATGATATTGTTGTGTGTTGAATAGAATATGAGATTTGGTAACGCACCTGAAATTTTTATTTACTCAAAAACAGGATGTTTTCCTTTCATATCAAATATATTATATTTCCGAATGTAATGTATATTATTTAAAAGAAATACCCATTAATAATATTAACAAAACACATTTTTTCATTAATTCAATTTGTTTTAATTTTTTTTTTTTCATTTGGTTTAATAGCTGCTAAAAATAGATACCTCAAAAAAAAGAAACGTCAAAGTTCCAACTTGCAGCATCATAACAAGCCACGCTTTTAAATTGCCCGCTAAAATCTTTTCGACGTTAAATTAAACTTAACTCAAGAACGACTCGGCCAATATTCATCAAACTTTCTTATTCACAACTTCAGATACACTACTATTACTGAAATTCATCAAATAGTTCTGGAGATTTTCGAGCCACAATATTTTATATATAGGCTCATAAATAAGGAAAAGTGAATGGTATTTTCGGACTCCGTATACTTCAAAACGTAAAGAAATCTCATTTTCATCCTCACTCCCACCATTCGACCGAAAGTAATACGTGTTTCTTTAAAAGTCTTTGAAAAGGAAATATAAAATTAAAACAATTTTTTTTTAAATCAATTTTTATACATAATTATTAATAAAAAAATTTAAATATTAACGTAATTTAGAAAATTATTTAGAATATTTAACATATGAAAGCAGGTGTACATTTTAAATACTGTTCTATATCAAAATTTATTTGTTTAATCAATTGTAACGTGCGTGATTGCACGCCAGTTAGCGTGTATACAGGAAAAAGAACAATAACTGCAGCAGCAGAAATGGCAGCAGGACTTGCTTATAAAATGAATAGATTGCGACCGACTGTAATAGTGAAATACCCTAACAGTTTATAAATGATAAACACACACACACACACACACACACACACACACACATATATATATATATATATATATATATATATACATATAAGTTTTGCTAAGTGCTAATATATCTACCACCCTCATATAACTAACTTACATACACAACGCTGCTACTTTTATTACATTCCCGTATTCAACATACCACTCCCATACCTATATATAAAGTTTAATATCTGTGCACTTGCTATACAACCTGCAATTCTAAACTGCAATAAAATTAATAATATTAACAATATATTAAACTTTCACCCTGTTTTTATGATCGAGTTATACTTTATTAACTCGGGTAACCAGAATACTCGGTAACTTTTCTTACCATTCACCTGCTACTCTGTCACTTAGATAATTACTTAAAAATCAAGTTCGAAACATCATCAATAAAATATAATAATATTGCAGCAATAACGTGTATTATTATATATTTCAATATATAACATCACAATTTTCTGTTAAGGAAATGAATATTCACCAATAATATTACAAAGGGTTTAACGATTTATTACAATAGTAAATGGTAAGGTTACGTTATTTTCAGTCACGTAAACATCTTTAAAGGAGAACGGTATTGTCATAATTTTGTTTTATTATTTCGTTACAATAACAATTATTCATAATATATAATTATTTTATAATATATAAGGTGTTTTTCTGTTGTTTCTTAGGAATCTTAAGTATTACTCGGTACTGATCATAATAACAAAAGACTTTTTCATATAAATCTGATTTTAAATGAATAAATTAAAAAAAAACTGACAATAAAGTTTTAATACTTTCTTGGGATTGGTTATTTATATTCTTACGTAGTGAAAAAAAAATAAAATACTGATATATTTTTACTTTTTTCTGCTTCCAATCCTCTAAAATCACCTCCCAAGAAAGGTTTTTGGTTTGTCTACGTTTAAAATGTTTAATGTAATAAATTAAAACAAAAATTTCTCTGAAAACTGTACAACCAGTAAAAATTTACCTAAGATTTCCTTTTTTTGGGGGGTGGGGGATTAATTATGATGAGATTTTATTGTAATAAAAAGTTTTAAAAGAAAATCATTTTTATTTTTTAAAATCTATATTTTTAAACTCTATTCCACTTTCAAGCCCTAAAGTATTTTTTTTGGGTCGTTTACACTACTACAATGTCTAGTGTTTTATTGCATAAAAAAATCGGTTAAAAAATATTCAATAAAGAAAAAAATAGCTTTTTTCGAATTTGATGGAAGGAGAAAATTTGGGGGCTTTTTTTTAAAATGGTAAGATATCTTAACATTAGATTAACTTTGCAAAAGTTTGAGAAAACTGACCCCAAACAATCTATTTACCACACCACACCCTTTGGTGATATTGACCCCCAGACTTTTAACAACACAGTTCCGCATATACACACGTCTATGTACAAGATTTCATAAACATCGGTTTAGCCAGTCAAACTTTACGTACGGAGGTACATAAGAAAATCACCTTGAAATCATGAAATGTTGAAAAATGTAAAATAATCTTATCTCTATTTTTGGCTGACTACCAAACTTTCCTTCTGGCAGCATAGATCTACTATGCCAGGAAAGTAACTATCAGATGCTAATAATTCTCGCATTTACTTACGCAGAGTTAAATTATTGCAAACCTTAACCAGTTTTTCAACAGTTGATTGTAGAAAAATTATCCTTAGTCAACACTTTTGCCTGGAAAAGATCTATTTTATTAACTAGACTACTACTGATGACATACTATAAGACTACTTTAAAAAAACTATTAGAATATAAAATGACCATCAATTTGATTAGATTCAAATAACCCGAAGCTTTTTACTTCAAAATTTTTATCGTTCAATAGGCTATTTCACTGATTTCTGGAAACCATCTCAGATAATTAAGTGGTGTTTATCAAACCCACAATAAGTGGTTACTTATAATTCTTTTAAGTGTTTCTTAAAGAAGTAGCAAATAAAAATGTACTATTTAAATAAGCCCCTAAAACGCTATCTTGAGCAATATAGTGTCGCACTGTCACAAGTTGAGTTAGAATTCTCCTTTTTGTGTTATTTTTTACTGTTATTTACCCAAGAAAATGAGTTACAAATAGCGTGTAGTAATCAGTGTACACAAATAAGTCAATAAACACATCAGAAAAACTATTTGTATGTGTTCCAAAAAATGCAAAAAGCGCGTATAAATTAATTAAAACTTTCTCGCAGAAATCCTGATGATATAATGGATAATTTAACTGTTTTCTTCTGTGAAGACAATTTCGATGTAAGTAAACATATTATTATTAATGAATATTTCATTGTAAAGACATAATATTTAGATTATGAACGGTCTATTTTACCAATATGTTTGACGTTACAATTAAATTTTGATACCTAAGGGAAGTCGCGAGTCAGGCACGACAGGTCATTTTGATGCACTACCGCTCTCAGCTTAACCCAAGATCATGTTATTTTATTACATGTAAAATATATTAATATGAAGAATATGTAAAACGAGCGGTATATTTTATAATCTCAAGAATTTTTTTTATATTCGCATCAACAATTAGTCATTAGCGACTTATCAGTGTAATATAACTATACCAGTAAATGTGTAGTCTTGATAAAAATCAGGCCAACTATTCCTGAGGCGTATGGTTAATTGAAACCCAACCACCAAGATAACCGGTATCCACGATCACTACTACAATTTTAAGTATTCAAATTCAAATAAAAGAGACTACTTTTGTCAGGATTTTAACCTGAGAATTCTCAACTTCAAAATCAGCTGATTTACAATAATTTTACCACTAGAACAACCCAATGGTGTAGAAAATTCTTAATTTAACAAATTCAGAAAAACCAGATAAGTCATGTTGTCATTTCAATCTCGATTTATACATTTTTTACCTGACGAAGTAGCGTGTATATCACTGAAAGCAGCAGAAACATTTTTAAATGTAAACTTTATAATTTTATGGACAAATCACGAAGTTCCTCTCCGTAATCGGATAGAATCCAAAAATGTAATATGGAAATCGTAAAATATTTCATTCGATATTATAATAATAATTTCAAAATCGCAATACGCTAAGGAACGGCAATCAATGACAAGACATATTTACTGACGTGTGACGTCATCATAAATTCAGACCATTATCGATCACTTGGCGCAAGCTAAAACAAAAAGAAGTTTTTTCGGGGTTTTTGGATAAATAATCTATTATTTTTTAGTCAGTTTAATGCAAATCGCTTTTAAAACTCATAATCTATGCGGATATCAATAATTATGACATTTTTCACATTGTCATATAGCCTATTCTCTTTAAAATCTTTTGTCACAACTTCCCTCTGTAGATTAAAAATGTTTGAGTTGAATAAGACACGTCAACTAATTTGTCAGCCATTTAGTACTATTCATAGTTAATTTCAAAAGTAGTATACAGTGAAACAAAAAAATTAAAAAAATTACCAGATGTTCATACTTTTAAAAAAATTATTGTTTTGGAGGTCTTCACCACACGTCCAAGCTCAAGGGAGAAGGGGATAACTAAAAAAAAGAAGTGAAATAGAAAGAGTAGGTTTAAGATAAAGTACGAGTTTATAGTAAAGTACGAATTTTAAAAGGCATTTAAAAACAAAAATTTTCATTAAAAAAAACAATCGTCTACGAAAACTCTAACCAAAATGATGTCCATTGATGTCCAAAATGATGTGATAGTGAAAAAGTATCAGTTTTGTGGTATGAACATTTACTATATATATATTTTTCACTATGGAGCTGTTATTGATGATGTGATGTAGACCCCTTTTGAAACTAAAACTAAAAAATATTAAATGGTCGCCCCATTTTGATTAGGGTTGTCCGATGTATTTTAAATTAAAATTATGTTTTTTAAATATATATATATATTTTTTTTTTAAAAGGATAGAATAGAATATCCTTTAATAATAATTTTAAATCGAAGGTTATTTTGTTTGATTTGATTTACTGAAGTTAAGTTTTAATTGTATTTGTTTCAGTGTTTGGAATAATTGCACTTAGTGTTAATAGTTCCTTTTATTCCACACATTGTACTTACCATTAATATTATACATTTATGAATTGGACTACAAACGAAAAGGTTGTCCAAAAATAGGGAAAGGAACCGCGATTTAAATTTTTAAAAATTTCAATGGGATATTTAAAGTTATTAAAAAAAAATCATTTTACTTTCACTTTTACCACTTTAAAAATTTGCCCTAAAATGAAATTCTTCCTAATAAATCATTTTGTTTTTTATTTTTTTCATCAGTTAAAATTTTTTGAAAATATTGCAGGTTATATTAATTTTTGTAATTTTTTAAAGTGAAGTAGTTTATTAATTCGAATGAAAAGCTAGAGTAAATTTAAACTGAATTCATATCAGATGTAAATATAATTATTTTATTTTTTTAGTAAAGGTAAAAATATTCTTATGTTCCCTCCTTAAAAAAAAATAAAAAAGATTTTGCCAATCATTTCTAAAAAGAGAAAATAAAATAGTTGTCTTTTGTTCCTGTTTGTAAAGAAACGGAAAGACAATATGTAAATTAACCTCTATATTAACAATTCACAAAGAAAACTGTTAATTATATAAGTAGCTTTATATATACAGAGAGCTTCCTAACAAAAAATTACGTGTTTTTGTCCACAAACAAAAGCACAATTTTACAATGAAACAGTAAAATTAGCAAAAGAAAATTAAGATAACTGTTGTAATTTTATTTAGAGGAACCATATAGGTATTTCTTGCAGAACATGATTTATAACTATATTATTATTAAACAAAAAATGACACACATTCGGATGAGTTATATCGATTAATTTATACTTAATTCTCCTCAAAGATCACACAATCTAGAGTCAAGAGAATCATTCATTTATACCCAGACACGTTTCTTAGTTTTAAGCAAATATTTACAAAAATACACTCACTAATTTTAAATAAATATAGCAATACTTTATTCGTTATCAGATTGTTTTTATTATTATTGCATTAATATAAATTTTAATAAATAACCTCTTCGTTAATGAAAAATTAAGAGTTACCTAGGATATACGGTGTATCTTCATTTAGGGGTCATAGCTGCATCCCTTGATTGTAACAAAGTTCAAGAGTAAATATATCCAATTTTGTCAAATACACAGGCTGCTCATTTTTAAGAATGCCACCATTGATATCTATCTCGTACAAAAGAAAAGTAAAAAAAAATTTAATCGTGAACGTTTCCTCTTTTGAGTACATTAAAAATACCCTATCGGTAATTTGTAATCTTCCATCACTTTTCTAATATAACAAACTTCATTTTGTAAAATGGAAACCCCTCCTCAATTTTTACAATATTTTCGGAATAATATTTTTATTAAGTTTACCCTTAACGTAACCGTTCAGAAGCTACAACTGAATTTTATATATATATTAAAAATAATAACGTTGAATAGCAAATTTTTTTTTATTTTAACTTGTGAATAACTTATTTTCACAGATATTTGTGAATTTAATTTCATAAATTTTAGTTATGTATAATTTAATTATTTATAAATATTAAATTGATTCATTTTTTTGGTTTTGGTTTTTTTAACTAAAGTTATTATGTTTTCCTAAATTATAATAAAAGATTATGTGACAATATTTCTTTTTGTAAATTGTAATGAAATTTAAGTAAATTAATAATTTAGCGACAAATGGGAATGTGTTCCGACTACGATCACAACAATGATAGGAAAGAAGGCCAATAAGGAGAGGCGAAAACAGGCTGAGAAGATGCGGATCGACAAAAACTTGGAGTTCGATGAGGGGGATCAAATGGGGCCAGCTTCTGAGGGTGGCCGGCGAGGGCTCCTCGCAGTCGTGGCTCGTCGATCGCCCGCTGGAGACGCCTTCCGGTCATCTAGATTCGGATAGTAAGAGTGCCTGGGTGATCATGAGGCTGTGTACGTACCATATGGTTTGGATCTGGTCCCTGCATGATAAAGAGGAGGAAGCTTTTTAGCGGGTGGAAGCCCCGCACTGCCTTCAGTACGGGTCTGACGGCGGTTGGTAGAGCTTTTTCCTTCCCCTACGGTAAGCAAAAAAAAAAATAAAAATATATATCTTCATAAATTGAAATAGGACTATTTTGTCAATTTTTTGTTTTCTTTTTTGTATTTATTCAATGGAAAGAAGTAAAAGTTAGTAAAAAATATATATATATATATATATGTGTATACTAAATAGAAGAAAAAGAATGACTAATTTCAATAAGTATGAATGATTATAAGCGAATTTTTATAGTCAAAATAAAATATTAAAACAGTTATAATGTTCAGATTATAATATGAAAGTGTTAATGATATATTAAGTGTTTACGCTTATTTATAAATAGTAAGTATAAAGTATTTTATTATGCAAGATTTTAAAACAAAACTTATTGATTTACATTAAGATTTAAATCACGTGTTATCCGACCTGCAGTACATTAGTTTACTTTCACAGTAAGAAAAAAAAATAGATAAATAACCAACCATCCTCTTATGTAGATTATTATTTACCACCCGCTATCTGGAAAAGAGAGTTAATGTTGTTGGTACACGCTGCTCTTGTTTAATTCTAAGCATTCTACAATTTGATCCTGACTAGTTAATTATACGTAATTTAGATGTAATCTTTAGTTCCTGTACATCTCAAGTTTCGAATTATAGGCAACAAAAATATATCTTTAGTAATCTGTTTTAATCTTTTTTTTTTTTGATCAGACGATACCAACGTAAACTACATTAAAATAAAACCAATTTAGTTATATAAACATATATTTTTTTTTTTAAAAGATATTTTTATAATTTTTTTCTTTAATTATATATTAAAAATTTAACTCAACCTTGAACAAAAATTCTGTTTTAAAAGTAATGAGGAAAAATTTAATATATACTCGAATAAAATAATAATTTTCGTACGATAAAAACTAAAGAGTATTAATAATTTTAAAATAATTTTAAAAAAAGTTGTTAGTTATAAGTAACTAAGTTATAGTAACCACTGAAACCTAATCAAGAGTAAATTTTCTTTTTAATATAAAATCTACCCAAATGGGATTTATACTAAACAGTTTTAAATAATTGAATACATATTAAAAATAGAAATTTTACCTTACATATTCATGGAAAAACTAATCCTGATAGAATTAAGTTAATTTTTACCTGTGAACAAAAAAAAAGATATACATATATTAATAATAAATAAAATATATACAAACATGAAAAAAATTGTTTTTATAATTAAGCTAGTATTTAATAATCTACAGAAATAAACACATAAATGAACTTATTTAGTAAATCTTCCAACCCCTAAAAGGTATATTTGGCGTTACGCGATCACCACGCTCCAATCAGGTGACTAGCAAAGATGGAGAAGTAAAATTTAAAAACAAAAAGTAGATTTGTGGTAATATTTAAAAAGAGTATTAAAAAACCAAACATTTTAAAAGTCGTCGGGCTATAACAACCCTAACCAAAATGGTGGTCATTAATTATTTTTTTCAGCTACTTTCAAAAGTTGTTTAAGAGTACACTTCTTAAAGACTGTAATTTACAAACGGCAAAACATTAGAAAAATATTAAATTTAAAAATGTTCTTCATACATTAAAATATCTATTTTTCGGTAGGAGACGATCAAACCCCCACAAATTTCCCATGAGTAGTAACCTAAAACTTTCAAATTCAAAAAAAGGAATTACTATAGAATATTAAAAAACAAAATGTTTTGTAAAAAAACCTGCGGACTATCAAAAATCTAACCAAATTACCGGAATTTAATATTTTCAACTATTTTAAAAGTATTTAAAACACTACACCTCAAGAATAGTATATGTACGTTATACATATATTGTTCATAGAGTTCATAGCTTAAAGGTTCTTTTAGGCCATAATGTTTGTTTTTCAATGTTTTATAATAATATATTTCCAACATATACCGTGTGATTAAAAAAGTACCTCCAACTTTTACAGCATATAAAGATTTATTGAGAAAACTTACAGATTCGGTTGAAATTTCATTTTATAGCAAAGCACATAAAGTTTTGACTGACGTAGTTCATTAGTACCGAATTCGGTCACCAGTGTTGTAAAAAATGAATAAATTTACTGATGCGGAACGTGTTCTCGCTGAGTGTTTCACGATTTGCAGTTAGAAACAACAGTTCAACGGAACGTTTGAAGAGAGTACGGTAGGGAGCCTTCCTAGTAGGTATACAATTTATTCATGGCACCAAACCTTCGTTGAGACAGGTTGTTCTTCCAGACAGAACGGTCCATCTTCCAGGGGGCTACCATAAATGGTATCGTTTATCTCTTTACACTCTTAAAAATTTTCAAATTCCTCAGTTACGCGATGATGACCCAAGATGGACGCCTATCATGAAGTCCGAGATTTTCTTGATACTTGATTTCCAGATCGGTGGATTGGTCGTAAAGGTCCAATTGCATTACCAGCTCATTTCCCAGATTTGACTCCGCTAAATTCTTTCTTATAGGGGTTTTATTAAAGAACAGATTTATGTACCACATTTACCAGGCGATCTTGTTGAGCTAAGACTTCGAATTAACGCCGCAGCTGCAAAGATAGTGCCCGTCTGAAATAAAATCGACTTCAAGTAGGATGTATGTCGCATTAAAAATAGAAGCCATACGGGATCAAAGTGAATGCAAAGTGACAAATATGATGTATTTTTTTATGAAATGAGATCTCAATCGAATCCGTAAGTTATTTCAGTAAATTTTGATATGCTCTTAAATTTGTGAAGTCCTTTTTGAATCACCGAATATAAATATACCGGGATTGGTTTAATGTTGTAAAGGTAATAACTTCATTTTTAATAGATTAAAAAATAAAATAAAAAATAATGGGAAAGATAAAAGAAAATAGATTTACGGGATGAAAAGATATGTAAAATAAAAAGCGAATTATATATATTCAAATAAAAATGACATCATTCTTTTTCTCATACAAAAGGTTTCCCAGTCATAAAAAAAAACAACAAATATCGTGAAAAATAAAATATGTTATTGGTTAATTTAGTATGCCAATTAATTATAGAAGAAAAATATTCATTTGAAGTTACAAAACTACATAAAAATACGCATAAAGGACAATGTAAAAATTTACTCCCATGTAATTTTGATTTTTTTATTTGTTTGATTTGTTTTAATTCATCAGAGAATAAGTGTGATGCAACACTTAATTTGCAACAGATATGACTAAAAAACTATACAAGCATACATTATGCATTAATTTTTTACTATTATTTATAAATTGCACCATAATGTGATGCAACAATTATTATAAACTATAATA
Source organism: Lycorma delicatula (assembly GCF_047948215.1). Classification (NCBI taxonomy): domain Eukaryota; kingdom Metazoa; phylum Arthropoda; class Insecta; order Hemiptera; family Fulgoridae; genus Lycorma; species Lycorma delicatula. The sequence goes on from NC_134462.1 coordinate 18,563,868, forward strand.
TAATAATAATAATACAATGAGGAAATAATTATACGAACTTAAACTATCGTGGGTATGAAAATATATATATTTAACAAGCTGAATATTATAATACAATAATATTAACTGACAAGAACTGCAGGGTGTTAACGAATTATTAAGGCTGATTAATAAAAAAACGTAGAAAAATATACTAATAGATCAATTAGTAAATTAAAGACTAAATGAATAGATTAACAATGGTATGATTAATGATAATAAAATTATAATAAAAAAGAAAAATAAATAGCTATCTATCTGTCTTTAAACCTGTCGTTATGTCAATCACTCAGAGATAATTATCGTATTATAATACGAAATAAAAACTATTTCATTATTATGTGTAGACATTTAAAAATTAAAGTGTAGATATAAGAATATACGCGTTACAAACGTTCGTAAATAACAGTTTTCTTTACAGTACTTAGAAGAAAAAAAAAGATTATTGACCAAGCTTTATGAAATCAACGCGTAAATGGTAGAAAATAATCAAATCCATTTACTAATTTCCGATCTTTTTCCTTAACAGACAGTAGTTTAAAAAGAAGAACTGCATGAAAAGTATTCTAACACGCAATCGTCTGCCCACAAATCTTTTTCTTTATTAATGTAAATCCAATCTTACTTTAGTAATAATACAATTTTTTAAAAATAACTCTTAAGAAATACTGTATAATTAAAGCGCACAGTATACCAATATACTGAATTTTATGCAGTTGAATTTTTGTGGCGTCAATACAATAATGCTGATTAAATTAAATAATAATAGTTTTATGAAACCACACTTTTTCAAAAAGTGTTAACTTTAATTCTTAGGTATGTCGGAACGCTAATATTTTTACTTCCTTATAAGAAGTATTGTGCTCGCGAAAAATGTAGGTTTTCAGATTTCAACGGAAATATCCATTTTGACTAGTTTCGATGTTATGCCTGTGCGTACGTATATAATATGTATGTATATGTATGTACCTCGTGTAACTCAAAAACAATTAGCCGTAGGATGTTGAAATTTTGAATTTAGGACTATTGTAAACATCTAGTTGTGCACCTTTCCTTTTCATTACAATCGACCCAACAAAAAGTGTCCAAAAAAACCCAAAATCCAGAAAAATTTGGATTTTGAACTTTTTCTTAACTGTAGTAATAATCCCTGATTAAGAGCTTTTCAACGATATACCATAAATGGTTTTTATTTTCATTGCTTCCAAAGTTTTATCCAAATAAGAGTTTAATTAATGAAATATTTGGATCTTAAAAGGGGAAGGGGTACATCCGTTCAAGTCCATCTCTTAAAAAAAGGAGATAAGTATATTGATTTATTAATATCTCATAAAAAAAGGAGATAAGTATATTGATTTATTAATAATTATTAACTTCTAATTGTAAAAAAAAAAACTTTTACTTTTTATTGAATTATTTATAATTCAATAATAACGAAAGAAAAAGAAAAAAAATATCAGAAATTATTAATGAAATAAAATTTTATGTACTTAATTTTAAAAAAAAATTAAGTATAATTTAATAAGCGTCCACATCAGTTTTTTTTTTACAGAGTTTTTGAAGAAAATTATGATATTACTTTCGGTCACATGGTGGGAGTGCGAGGTGAAATTTAATTTTCCTCACGTTTTTAGGTATGAGAAGTACAAAAATACCATCCACTTAAAATCTAATTTCCCTTACACACACATATTCTATAGGCCTATGAATAAAATTTGTGTTCAGAAATTTCAAAAACTACTATATCAATTTCATTTTAATTTACTAAGCTTCTAACATTCCACGCTCCGACTCGTAGAATGTTATTTTTTAATTTTCTGGTGAAAAATTAGGGTTCAAATACAGAGATAGAACAATTGCTAACATGTACAGGAACCAAACAGCAACAGTAATAATTGAAGAACATAAGAAAGAAGCCGTAATAAGAAAGGGAGTCCGACAAGGATATGTTCCTTATCTCCGTTACTTTTTAATCTTTACATGGAACTAGCAGTTAATGATGTTAAAGAATAATTTAGATTCGGAGTAACAGTACAAGGTGAAAAGATAAAGATGCTACGATTTGCTGATGATATAGTAATTCTAGCCAAGAGTAAAAAGGATTTAGAAGAAACAATGAACGGCAAAGATGAAGTCCTACGCAAGAACTATCGCATGAAAATAAACAAGAACAAAACAAAAGTAATGAAATGTAGTAGAAATAACAAAGATGGAGCACTGAATGTGAAAATAGGAGGAGAAAAGATTACGGAGGTAGAAGAATTTTGTTATTTGGGAAGTAGAATTACTAAAGATGGACGAAGCAGGAGCGATATAAAATGCCGAATAGCACAAGCTAAACGAGCCTTCAGTAAGAAATATAATTTGTTTACATCAAAAATTAATTTAAATGTCAGGAAAAGATTTTTGAAAGTATATGTTTGGAGTGTCGCTTTATATGGAAGTGAAACTTGGACGATCGGAGTATCTGAGAAGAAAAGATTAGAAGCTTTTGAAATGCGGTGCTATAGGAGAATGTTAAAAATCAGATGGTTAGATAAAGTGACGAAGAGGTATTGCGGCAAATAGATGAAGAAAGAAGCATTTGGAAAAATATAGTTAAAAGAAGAGAGAGGACTTATAGGCCACATACTATGGCATCCTGGAATAGTCGCTTTAATATTGGAAGGACAGGTAGAAGGAAAAAATTGTGTAGGCAGGCCACGTTTGGAATATGTAAAACAAATTGTTAGGGATGTAGGATGTAGAGGGTATACTGAAATGAAATGACTAGCACACTAGATAGGGAATCTTGGAGAGCTACATCAAACCAGTCAAATGACTGAAGACAAAAAAAAAATTAAACTTAGATATGCACTAATAGTGTATGCAAAATTATGCATATGAAAATTTTTGGTGATTAGTTGAATCGTTCCTGCGTTCCGCTTAATCTAAGGTCGAAAACAGAAAACATAACCTGAATTCAAGGTTACGTTGACTATGTTAGGGTTGTATTTTTTATATGCGCTTATGCAGTAAATCACAGTTGTGAGAGAGTTGAAACTTGATCTACTCGTAAATCGAACATATGTGGTGGGGGTGTACTCTGCAAATCAGTGCGTTTCTGACGGCAAAAGAGTGAGGGCGTGGGAAACAAAAACTCGGTCTGCTTGCACAGAACTGTGCAAGTCGTTTTTTTTTTTGTTTTTTTTGGGTTGGTTATTTTGTATATCTGTATTACCATATATTCATCAAACACGCCTACTCTTCTCTATAATCAGCTGGGCACGACAGCTTTACGCTAATGTAAAATTTAATGAAATTTCTAGATATACGCTTATGCAATGATGGTACTGAACAATGTACATAGTTTATTTTTTCTTAATCTTACAGAGATCATAAATTAGAGATCTACTTAATTTATAAAACTGCATTACTGTAATGTAAAAACAATTCTTTTTTTTAAAGAAACAAGTAATAATATATTCCCATTCGTTTAAAATATTTAAATACAAGTTTTTACTTTTCCTGATATAGCGATATATGCTGCTACAGCAATAACAGGAGTACATACTTATAATTAGGTTAAAAAATCTAAAAAATTAAGTTTTGTGCATACGTATGGCCTACGTTGGCCTATATTTGGTGATATAATTCTGGACCCCGTTGACCAATTTTCTTCAAATCTGATAGACTGACACCTACCTTCCAGGGGAAAAAATGTATTAAATTTTTGCAAAAATTTGAAAAAGGGATAGGAGTGTTTTGGCTGAATATCTCAATATCTCAAATCTTTACTGGGGCACCTTAGCAAAATATCTTCCTTACAAAAGTTAACGATTTTTTTAACAAGATCGGTATTTCTTACATTAATAGGCCTTCAAACCACTATAAAAATATTTTGCCCATCCTACTCCAGTAATATGCGGTAAAAAAAGATATATAATTTTTTAATTATTAAAAGATTTTTTAAATTTATATCCATCTTGCATATAACCTATTGCATTTACAATGAAAAAATATTAATCTTTTCATAGCCCTTACTCTTTAATAGTTCTTTTTAAATCTTCACTCTTTTAAAAAATTACAACTTTGTTTAAATAGAATTATGTCTATGTAATTTTATTTATTTAGAATTATATCTTTGTATTTTTTAAACAATTTAAAAAAATTATTTTTTTTATTTTAAATTTACTACCAGAAATTAGAATATTTTCTTGAAAATTAATTTTAACCGAATTATTTTAACCCCCGTTTAGTATGAGAACTCCCAAAATGAAAAAAAAGAATAAGTTTTTTCGTAATTTCAAATCTTTAATGTTCAAAACGTATTTTTTATAAAAAATAATGTCACTACAATAACTTAATACCTCTCCTCTGATTGGGAACTCCCAAATTTAAAATAAAAAAAAATCGGAAAAACCTATAATTTCGATTTTACTTTAAAATACATTTCAGTGAAAATTTTAATCTCACAAAACGCAACTGATGCATAAGTTCTCAAAGAGCCAGGCTAGTAATGTTCCCGGCGTAGCTGGAAAAGTTATGAAATTCATGGCTGGCTTTTTTCTCAATACATCTCAAGATAGACGGCTGATATTTTCAGTAACACGTATACTCAGTAAGATTTTTCCAACTCCTCCTAAGGAAAGATTGAAAAAGCGTTTGTTTGTTTGCTTGTAGTATGTGTATTTTTATTTTAGATGCTATTGGACAGAGCGGACCACCTTATACGCCGTGTGACTTGCTCGAAGCCGTTATTGAGAGCTACCATCTAGAGGAAAAAATTGAACTAATAACTGTATAATTAACAATTCTTATTAATATTTCATTAAAAAAAGGATACTATATTCAACGAATTATTTAAAAGTATGTTACAATGAACTATGGAAAAGAAAAACTAAGAAAATATGGAGCGGGAGAGAGTGGCTGCGCACAGCCGCTGGCGTACAACGTGCGTGGTACGCTCTGCGCCAATAGCAGTAGAGTAAGAAGTAGCAGCTGGCCCGGCAATTAACATAACTTACACATTCAAGACCAAACAAAGACGACGGCGTCCCCAAGCCAATTTCCTATTATCAATATGGCTAGCGTTAAATATTATATTCGTAAGAAAACCCATTAAAGTCTATATCTAATCACTCCTTAAGACAATTTTAAGTATAAAAACAACATTTTCAAAAAAAGGTTTCTTCCATCTAGCGGAAAAAATAAGTATATTCTTATGTGGCGATATCATCAAGGAAAAAAGTCTATAATTGACTTGAAGGAGAGAAAATTCAGCAGCAATTAATGACTCCTCTATTTTATGCTTTATTCTGGTTGTCACCCTGTTAATAGCTACCGATATGTGATATTGAAGTTAATTTTCTGGTAATGAATAAAAAAATACCACACATTCGACTGAGATTCGAACTCAGAACCACCACCAGATAAAGACAGAGACTGTACCACTCCGCCATGAATATCAGCTATTTGCTCTTAAATGAGAATTATTATTTATTATTCCTTTTTATCAAAAACAAAAACCAATTAATTTTTTATAATGTTTTCTACACATTTCCTCTGATCAAATAAAGCGATTCACCTTTTAGAAAAATGGCACTTTCCAATATTTTTCATTACCTAAATCATAATAATATAAAAGAAGCTTGATTAAATAAAAATAAATAAATGAATAAAACATAATTCATTCATAGAAATAATTATCTTTATATATAAATTGAATTATCCTTTCTAAAAATTTATTAAAAGGTATAATTACAAAATTAAATTTGATAATTAAATGCAGATAACGTAAAAAATAATTTTAAAAAAACGATGGGAAAAGAAATCGATAAAAACCATCAATGACGTTAGGATAGGATCATTAGGAAAATTGAGGTAACGTACAAGTTATATTAGAAGAGTACATAGTATTCATGAATCATAGTTCATGAATTCATGATTCATGGATCTTGATACATTACAATTACATTATATAGTAATAGAGAACGGAATAGTACAACAGTATGTCCACCTATATTAGTTGAAGTCATCACTGTTTGACCCTTTCTAAGACACGGTCAATTCGTGTACGTCCGTTTTGTCTGTCTATCTCTTGATAGATGTACATCCATACTGTACTTTATTAAAAATAAAATTTATTAAAATAAACATATTTATACCTCGCGCGAAAAAAAAGCTCAAGTAATATTCGTCCATTATTATTTTTACATTTATTTTGTTAAATAATTATGTGTAAATCATAATAAAAAAAATATTAACAAAAACAGAAATAAAGAACTGTTAACTGTTAAGACAAATATAGTTTTATAATGCTTTCAAGGACACAATGCGAAAAAAACGCATCTAAAATTACAACATAATAATGTATTTCATTTTAGAAATTAGAAAATTATTCTCAAAAAAAATTAAACAAATTTCAGAAATGTTACTAAACAATGAAATGCAATACCACTATTACAAATAAAAAAAAATATAAAATTTAAAAAATACAAGGTGTACAAAAAAAATATCAGGGGATTTATTATATCTATTAAATCTCTTAACTGTAACTTATAATAATAATCGCAAAGAAAATGTAAAAGGAACTCTTACAGTTTTTTCCTAAAAGTATTCAATGTGATACCTTCCATGCAGTACATAATCCAACTAGTGGAAGATTCCGTCTCATATTTTAACCAGCATGTCTAGTAATAGAACTGACAGCTGTTTCAATCCGTGCCTCAACTCGGGTAGATCAATAGGCAGCGGGCCACATTCACACAATCTCTTTTATAATACCCAAACGAAAAAATCGCATGGGATAAGGTCGGGTAACCTTGAAGGCCACCGCAGACAAACTCTGTAATTAGGTGTACGCAAACCAGCTGTCAGGAAAAACGTAATTCAATCGATCCCGTCTCAGGGGTGGATCCAGCAAATGAATTTGGGGAGGCCATTGGACAAGGGGTCACACGTTTTCCTACTACCTTCTAATTGGGTTGGGTGGTATTTATATACCCAAAATGAAATAAGAAATATTCGTATGTGTATGAAATGTTATTTCATAGACTTTTATTGTATACATACTATATTCTGAACTTTTTCTATACACGAAAAATCGTTTAATCATCATTAGTATTGCTGTAAAAGGGGGTAAAAAGGGATGGTTTCGGCAAAGCTAAAAACGTGCTTAAGTTTCTTTAAATTTATTTCAATTAAAAAAAAATTAAGTTGCAAGTTTTTTCTCATTCCCTACTTCCCTGGGCCGGACATACAATCAAATAAAGCTCACCCAGTAGAGTAACTCAAATGACCCCCCCTCCGTCTACCGGCAGAACGTCCGGCATGGCAGGTCTTTGGCATCACCGGTTGGATCTTTAAATCGCCTGTTTCAAATCCCCAGGGAAGGTTAACCAGGCCGGCTATATCGTTCCTGGGCTTCCGTTAGGGACCGGGACTCTGTCAGTCAATTGCCTGCCTCTAACCGCCATGTGGAGTGAACCGGGACCGATTATGTCGTTCCCGGGTCCCACCCAGCGGCTTTAATTTACCCTAACCTGATCTCCCAAGGAGTTCCCAACCGCTCACGAGAACCAGCACACCTCGACATGCTGGCTCTCTTGGTTGGGGCTGTCCTACCCATCTCTACACTAAATAAAAACCCCTTATTCTACTCTATTCATCTTTTGCACTCAACGTTGTTCTCGCTTCATTTGTCACTCCTTCTCCAATCATCTATGGATGCTAACTTATATTCTATCAACTTTTCTGGTTTCAGTTCAATAATACCAGCGCGCCTGCACTGTTTCCTCCACTCTGCCTAATAATATAAAGAAGGATAAAAAATAATAAGATGGAAATTTAAATTAAGTTGATTTCTATTTGTTCATTCATTTCAATATTTATAATTAATTCACATTACAATCCAAAATAGTATTGAAATTTATAACAATAATAGAATGATTTATTTACAAAATAAATTCATCTCGATGATTACGCATCTAAGCATACACTGGTTTTTTGATAGTAAAATGTTCCAATTCATTTCAACTGGATTTTCAAAATGCAAGGCCTTTGCCCTTGGGTGGGCCCATGGCTCCTCCATGCCCCCCCCCCTTGGATCCGCCTCTGTCCCGTATAGATGAGGAGGTGCACAATCTTGCTGCCAAATAAAATTCTCAGGCCCATTTTGCAGTTGTTTTATTTCTAGTGATTACATCGTCGTTGCAAATCAACTTTTTAACAACTAATTTTCGAAGTCGCAGTTCCTGAGGTTCAAATCCTACAAATATTAGTTGCTTTTAAACGGATTTTAATATTTTATTTTAGTATGTACCGAGATTGGATTTAATTAACATATCACAGGAATGGTTAACCTAAGTCAGTACAAGGGTACATCACATTTACATGTCATACACATCATCCTCATCTCATTGGGTCTTGGGGGATTTGTTATTATTCACTAGTTAAACAGATTGCAAAGTAAACATTAGGAAAAAATCCCTTTCGGCACGCCGGAAGGCGGAGGTATATTTCAGCGGCACTAAGTAGGAAAAAAATATTTCCACCTTAAAGTTAAGAAAAACTTCAAATTTACTCAATACTACAATGATTGCATGTGAAAAAACTTTCACATATTTAGCATATGACAAGACCCACCTTATAATTCCACCAACATTTTGGTCATCCCTTGACGTAACCGTTGGTCATATCAAAAATTGTTTCAGACAAAAGTTTCAGGTAATGTTTAGAGGACTAATGACCACTTTAAATCGATTCGCTCTTGTGCCTATTAAGGAAGGTATGATTTTTTTTGTCTTCGAAACCCCATTTTTTCCACCACTTGAGCCAATGGTTGGTGATATCAAAAAACTTTCCTTAAATACGTTTTAGGCCCTTATCCAAAGAATAGTAGGAACTTTAAACGAATTCGATATTTTACTTAATAAGAATGTATAGCGAAATTTTGTTTTTCGAAAAAGCCCCTCCATTTCCATTTTACCTCCATGGTTCCATTTTGCTCTTTAACGAACTCGACCGAGATTTTGGGTATTTGTACTTTATGTAACAATTTCAAAGTGATTGGCCGAAAATTACAACAGTTATCGTGTCACACAAAAAAGTGAAATATATATATATTTAAAAATTTTATATATAAACTTTTGAACTGACGGTAGTTTTGGGTTCTGGGGGATGTGAAACGCAAAGATATGTTGAAATTTTCCGGAAGTCGAATCATGGTATTCATTATAATAGTACTCATTACAACCTACCTAAAATATTTTTGCAGTTACTGAGAGCCATGAACGCAGCATATTCAAATAAGGAACTCTGTTACACTTGCTGCAACATGTCATCGGATCAACAGGTCATGTAATCGGGAATCGCATTGAAAAAATTTAATTTTGGGGAGTCACTTTCACATTATGAGAGTACATTGAGATTTTCTGACTCCAGATACGAACATTATATGTATTAACTTTTACTAAGATGAAATTTTGACTCATCATTAACATAATGCGATCAAGAAAGTTGTCATTTTCATGCTGTAACATTTCGATTGCAAAGTCGAGACGGATAGCGAAATTAGTGTTACTAATTCATTACTAGTTCGTGGTCAGTAACTTCCTAACTGATTTTTTAGGACTGCACAGGAAAGATTGTCCGACAAAATCAACATTTTCTTCATATACCCGCTACGTAATTTTCCCTTTACATCCGGTCGTTTCAAACAGAATATGTCATCGACCAATGTTACTGTTACTCGGAGGATTTCAGTTAAACTTTCTATGAGATGCACGTTGAAATTTAACTACGGATTCACACTTAAAACGGAAAAACACAGAAGGCTTTCTGTTCAGGAGTTGCCATCTTTGATAGTGGTGCTGTAAAGCGGAAAAATAAAGAATCAATCTACGACTATGCGCGTAACTAAAACTGTTCTTTTTCCTTTTTTTATTCTAGCCTTAAAACAAAACTGGACACCTCATTCAATCAGGAGATATAATAAATTAAAATCCTGATATTCTTTTTTGTATACCCGATATTTATTTGAAATGCTATTTAATTGATATAATTAGGATAATTTAATCATATTTATTACCATGAGTTAATAAATGCTTTCAATAATATTATAAGGTAATAATCTTAAAAAAAAGAATAAATATTTATTTTCTCATTCTTACACTGTAAAATAAAAAGGTAAATTTAATTTTTATATTTATTAAAAAGAAAAATATAAATAACAGAAATAAGAACATTTAATCTTTAAAGTACCAGAAATTTACATTTAAAAGCCTATAAATTATACTAAATTATAAAACAGGTCAACATAAAAATCAGTTACTGATGCTTATTTTTTCATTAAGTTTGTATTAAAAATCGGGAAAAAATACATCAGATAACAACTGGTTATTTTATAAATAAATATTCAACATTCCTTAAACCTGTATTATTAAAATAACACCACACAAGCCTCAAAAAAAAAAAAAAAAAATTGAAAAATATGTTACAGTATTTCATTTTTTTAAATGTAGAATCAAAAACTTTTAATCGATATAAAGAGCATCGTGTTTTTAAAATAATGACATGATTATAATGTAAAACAGAAATAAATAACAATTATAAAATAAAATTAAGAGATTTTTTTATTCAGAATATTTGCGTTCGTTACGGTGTGTAAGTATATCAAAATAAAGAGGACAAAGGAAAAAATAACAGGAACTAAGGAAGAACGAGCTGAAAAAAATAATATAAAAAACAAAACAATCTTGATGCATTCATAACTTTATTTTAACAAATATTCTTATGGTAAAACATTTATTTAGTTGTTTCAGCACAAGAAGTGTGAAAAAAGCAGTTAATTTGTTTACCATGTCTGCTTCAGTATTACTTGTAGCTGTGACCAGTAAATTCCCTAAAGTACACAAGAGGATGATCAATTACGGTTGCTTTCTCTGAAAGTAGTAGTGATATTCATTATATTATCGACTCCTATGGTGTATAAAATAAAGGTATCATTTATAGGACTGAATTTCACCTGTCTTTCGGTAAGCATGGTATGCTGACGGTATGTACAACTCAATTACGAAGGAAATAAATTTCTTCTCTTTCCCTAATAAGACTAATAAGGATTGTTTTTGTTATTCTTAACGATTATGTAATTTATGTAATTATGTAATGATATGTAATTTTTCTTGTCACTCAATTCAAATCACCAGCAATTATTATTGTTATGATTAAAATAAATAAAATATATTATGAAATTAAATGTACAAAATTTTGTCACAATCCAGTACTATAATATTGTATTTACATATTAACAAAAATGGTTGATTTCCGTAGTGGAATGGCGAATACTGATCATCAGACATCATATTTCAAAAAAAATTATTTTATACTCTCACGCCCAAGCTTTAAGCATATTTAGAAAATTATTATCCGGTAAGAAAAAGAGTTTGAAACTGAAAATTTATCACAACAATTAATAAATTAGAAATATTTTCTTACAAATTAATTGGGAAATTAGGACTACCAATTTAAGAATTTCTCAAGTTTAAACATTCGCTAAATATATATCTGTTTTTAAAATTACTCATCTTTGTTTTTTCTACGATCTTTTGACTAGTTTCATGCAATTTTGACTTTATTTATATTCTATACAAATCTCTTAATTTCAACATTCATTTTAAATTCCACATCCTCAATTATTTGTTTTACATTATCTAAATCTTTGCCTTTCTTTATTGCCTACATCCTTTACAAAAAAAAATCAATTTCTCTTTTACCTTTCGTAGTCCACAAACATACTTTTATCTACACTTTTTAGCATTAATAGTAATTAACCTTTTTAAAAGTCGTATTAATTAGTTTTTCTAGCTTCCGTATAGATCATATTCAATTGCCATTAAGAATAAAATTCCGTAAAAAATTATTTTATTTATCATCTAATTCGTAAATCTATATTTCAGTTCATCGTATTTTTATACAAGACAAAACCTTTTTTGGCTTGTTCACGAGTTTATAAATATTACTTGGTTCAGCCTGAGAATAATAAATGGGAAATAGTTTCTAGTGAAGGTTTTACTGATTTGGAGATAAAGACAGACTATCGTTGAAGCATTACATCAAATTCTGTGGTTTTTATTCCACAGAATGGTTTTTATATTAATTATTAATATATGGTTATTTATATAATTATAAATTAATTATTTATATAATTATTAATATGGTTTTATATTAATATTAAACAAAAATCTGATGTGGACACTACATGAATTCCTTGTACGCCTATTAAACTACATATAAACATTTTTTTTTTTTTTAAATGAAGAGTGCATAGGATTTTATTTCATTAATATCTTTTGATATTTTTTCATAATTCTTTGTTTACTGTTATTATTGAATTATTAATTATTGTAACAAAAATTTTTACAATCAGACGTTAATAATTATTAATAAATCAATATTTAAATTTTAAAAAAATAGTTAAAAAAAGCAGATGAAGTTTGATTCGAACCGATGTGCCTTCTCCCTGTAAGACCCAAATATTTCATTAATTAAAATTTTATTTGGCTATAACTCTGGAACCAATGATAATAAATACCACTTATGGTATTATCGTTGGAAAGCTATCAATGAGGACTTACTACTGCAGTTAAGAAAAAGTAAAAAATCAAAATTTTTTGATTTTAGGAGTTTTTGGAGACTTTTAGGTCCAGTCGATTGCAATCAAAGAAGGAGACGCACAACTAAATGTTAAACAGTCCCCTAAACACAAAATTTCAACATCCTACGGCTAATCGTTTTTTATTTATGCGAGATACATACGTACGTATGCAAAGACGTCACGTCAAAACCAGTCAAAATGGATTCAGGGATGGTCAAAATGAATATTTCCGTTGAAATCTGAAAATCTAAATTTTTCGCGGTCACAATATTTTCTTATTTTGTACAAGGAGGTAAAAATTACAACACGTTTTTGTTGAGATCTGCGTAACATATGGTGCAAAGACTTTGCTGCTGTCTAGAGATTTAGAAAGTCATCTGCAGCTGTTAGAATGGAACCTGAGTTCAACATGAATTAATTGTGTCACTTTATAAATGAGGAAATAACGGCGTGAATGGATGAATATTCCAATAATATGACAGACTAATAAACAATTAGTCTGATATGGTAAGATGTGACGTACGAATGAGGGTAAGATACTGAAGAGTGCGTAGAATTAGCACGCTCTCTTATCTGGAAGTGTAGGACCCGCAAAACTGGAAAAAGTTGAAGGCAGGCTACTAGAAATGACTGAATTAGTTCTATATATTCGTATAAAAATAAAAATAGTGTATTTCCTACAGCCTTGTAATTTTATTAGGGAGATAACAAAATTCTTCTATTTTTGATATACAATATTCTCCAAACTTAGTGTTTACATTTTCATTATCTTTCATTTCGCGATAATCCATTAAATCTGTTTCATTAGTGTTTACTTTCAAATTGAATTTCTACTCTAGCGATGAATCCATACCACTTCTATAACTCATTCCATTATAGTAATATCAACAAAGAATATTAACCTTTATTTTTTTTTTAATTTTATGTTATATATTATTCTTAATCAAGCAATACTTTGACGATTGCAGCAAAAAGAGATTTAATCTCTTTTAAGAAGAATTACGAAGAATATTAGGCTAACTCTTTTATCCTTTAACTCTTAGATACAATAATATAACAATATTGAATATAAAATTTATATATTTAATAATAAATTTTGAATTTATTTCAACTAAATAAATAAATAACTAAAATAAATCGTTATTTCTTAGCATGTAGGTTCAGTGATTCTTCTAAAAGAATTTAACTATAAGGAAACAAAAACCATTAATTCCAATACACTATTATCTGAGTTAACTAATCAATAAAATTTAAACTAAATAAGTAATGGTAAGTGCATGAATAAATTAACCTATAATACCGTACATGCATAAAATAACCTTTATAACAATCCTTATAATTATAAGTTAAGGTTAATAAATTAATAGCGTTGTATATAAATACTTAAAATAGATAATGATTAATAAAAAAATAAATTTTTGGTTTTATTTTTAAATTTTACATTTCAGAGTGTTCCACGGAGAGCTATACGCTTTTGATTTAGTATCTCACGCCCATTCCCCCATCGATTCTATTGAAACTTTACAACCTTTTAAATGAAGGTTCTAAAAATATTCTGTTAGAATTTCAATCTTCTAGAATTTATAGAAACAAAATTGCCGCTTCAAATAAAAACAATTTCAGATAAACCAGATGTTTTATTCATTACAAATAGCTGGTAAAAATGATTAAAAACATATGATGTATTGTTAAACTGCTGTTTAAATCGATTAAAACAACTTAATAATTAGTCATAACCATGAATAATTATCTAACTGATTTTAATTATTCTAATTATCATGTTTTTGGGAATGGGCGAGCGATACTATATCAAAACCATATTTCTCTTCGGAGGGCCACACTGTGAATAAATGATCCTAATGAAAATATTTCCTCAAAACATTTACGTGCATAAAATTAAATTATTCGTTAAATTATTTCTTGATTTAACTTAATAAAATTTGTTTAATATTCACATTTTAAGCCAGGTCGCTTACAAAGTATCTTCAGGGATATTTCGTTCTTCTTTGTCAAACACCAACCTGTATCAATTTATTCCTGCAACCTCCTTCAAGATCATCTTCCTATCTTTTCTTTTATCTATTATTTTTCCTTTTCCCACATGGAAAGGATATTAAAAAGTAATTTGTCTTAGTTGTAGCTTTCATCCTTATGAGGTGGTCGGCCCATTTCCACTTCACTTTTTTAATTACTTTACCCACATTTACCACTTCAGTCTATCTTTCCTTTTCATACAGAGCGTACTTCTTCCCATTGACTGTCGGGTAACGTTCATAATTTTTATGGACATCTTCGGATCATCCCAGTTTATAAACTGTTCGTAATCTATTAAAAGAATAAATATCTTTCCCAAGCAGCTGATATTCTTCTTTGGATCTCTTTTCTTGTTTTATCTTCAAAGCCAAAGTTGTCCTAATTCTAAATGTTGTTTTGTAATTTCTTTAGTTGCAGTTTCATTTCTTACTTAATTCCATTTGTAAGACGAATAGTTTATTTCCAATTAATTATTAAATCAGCTTGGTCTAAGATTATAGCGTTCTTAAAAAAAAGATGAGCTTTTAATTTTTTTCTTCACGATAGTATAAATACATGATACATAGATAAGAACATACAGAGTGTTTCTAAAATCTTAATCTGGCTATACGTTTTCGGATTTTACTTGTAAAACTAACTAAAAAAATATTTTTAGGAAAAATGGCAATTTATCCTTAGTTCTCCTCCTAACCGTCATACTGTTATTTTTATATAATAATTTATCTCTCAAGTTGGATAGAGGAATCACATTAATATTTGAAAAGGGTTTAGGTAATAACGTTTTGAAATTAACAAAAAATCAGGACTTAAATACCTTCGCAATTTACAAAATGGCGGCCATCTTTATTTTTTAATCCGTTATACCTTCATAAATATTAGTTTTATCAAAATTTATGTTATTTGCTAAAATATTAAGCCTTTTATTTTGAACAAAATGACATTTTATTTTCGAAAATCTGTTAACAAATAACAGAGTTAATGCAGAAGATTGATATTTTAATAATTTGTCTGTTTTCATATCCTCCATTTCTAGTATTGTAAATTAGTATCAAATTAAGTAAAATTAACTATTAATAAATAAACCTAATGGACACAAAATTACAATATCAATTTTCTCCTATAACTCGAATATTTTTTAACAGATTTAAAAAAAATAAAAGTCATTTTGTTCAAAATAAAAGGCTTAATATTTTAGAAAAAACATATATTTTTATAAAACTTATATTTATGGAGATAAAACGGATTGAAAATAAACATGGCCGCCATTCTGTAATTTGCGATGGTATTAGGTCCTGATTTTTTGCTAATTTTAAAACTTCATTACCAAGACGCTTACCAAATATTATTGTGTTTCCTCTACCCAAACTTGAAAGATAAATTATACAAAAATACCAAAATGGTGGTCAGGGAGTGAACGAAGGGGAAATTGTCATTTTTTCTAAGAATATTTTTTGTTAGTTTTACAAGTAGAATCCGATAAAGTGTAGCCTGCCTACCATTTTAGAAACACTCAGTATATAAAAAATTATTAGTAACGAAAACCACATTAAAAAAAAAAACAACATTAATAATTTATTTTTTATTTTTTTAATCTCACAAGATTTCACACAATATATTACATTAAATTATTAACTAATGTAATATATTGTACACACGACATGTAATTTCAAACAAATATATTTATTAATACCTTTATATTATAGATAAATCATTTAACTTTCACCAAAGGTATAAAATATGTTAACATAATTCAATCATAGTTATAACATTTTTAACAAGATAATATTTCAAAGAGATAATCATAAATTCTGTCAATGTAGGGAATATACTTTCATGTATGTTTTTTTAGCTTAATACGATACTTGTGTTTCATTTAGTTAACGTTAACTGCTTGTAAAAAAATTAAAAGAAACACTAATATGTAAAAATTTATTGAAATAAATAAATAACAGGTTATAAGGTTAAGACGTTAACCGTGGCTAATGGTAATTTCAAAAACTACTCAAAAAAATACTTTTTACGAATGTAAAATAGTTATAAATCTAATATAATAACCTGTATAAATTAGTTATATAATATTTTTAAAAAAGGATTGTAAATAAATTTGACAAATATTTTTATTTTTACTTTTCCGGCTATAGGAATGCAACAGGAAGGTAGAGATCGGTAAAAAAAAGTCTAAACCTTTTTTTCTGCTTGAAGGAGACTTTTTTAAAAAATCTGATGTAAACACCACAAGACTTTTTAAAATGAAAAGTACATCAAATTTTATTTCATTAATAACTAATGGTATTATTTCTTTTATATATATATATATATATATACTAGCGGACCTGACAGACGTTGTCCTGTACACACGTCTTTAATTCGAAAATTTCAAATGTTTTTTAATAAGCTGTAACAATCTGGACCGTTTTGATGAAAATTATTATTAAAAAAGTGATTACAATATCTAACGTCATTACATGTACATTTATCACAATTCGACCAATCGACAGCGTGTGAGTATGTGTATACTGTATGAGTGAAGTGAAATGTAGAAGCTGTGTTAAATAAAAACTTAAACTTGTTTTAATTAAAGGTGAAAAACTCAAACTATTTTATAACATATATTTTTTAATTTACCAAAACCTAATTCATCGTAATGCCATTGGATGTACAATATTTTTTGTTAATCCTTGAGGAGTATAAATGAACAAATTCGATGGTTTTCCAACTCTGGAACACGCAACATATAATTGGCTTGAGAAAAACACGGATTTTCTAAATCTAAGCCAAAAATTGTCATTGTTTGGCCTTGTGACTTATTTATAGTCATAGCAAATGCCAAGCGGATTGGAAATTGAAAACGTTTGAATGGTATAGGTGAATCTGAAGGAATCATTGGGATCCGTGGTAGAAGTACAACTTCACCTTGGAATTTTCCACTCAAAATAGTGGCTTCAAGAATGTTGCCCATAATTTTACAACTAATCGTGTGGCATTACACAATTTCGGGGCATTTAAATTTCGAAGCAGAATTATAGATGAGCCAATCTTCAATCGCAAATTATGTGGTAGCATTCCAGGTAAATCTAGTGAATTTAAAAAATCTACAGGATAATTGACGACTTCGTCAGGATCAACAACAGTGTCAATCGATTTGAATGTAATTTCATTACCAGGCAATGACTGTTGTATTTTAAAATTGATGGCGTGAACATCTAAATTTTTTGCGGCTAAAATAGCTCGACTCGTAGCCATCCATGATTAGTATAATTATGTCTCAAAACTGGAAAGATACTTTTTATTAACTCATCTTTGGTAGCCACCATGTTGCAAAAATTCTCTGGAAGTCGAATATATTGCGTATCTTCATACAATTGAATTTTACCATTGCCAATGTCTAACAATTGTTCAGAGAATCCTGACGCTAATGGATCATTTTGAAGTTGAACGCGCATATTTACTGACACTTCGCCATAGATAAGATTCTTTCAAACAAGCGTTTATTTCGTCCGCATATGTAGCACGTGGAATGACTGGTAATGTTTGTCGGAAATCACCAGACGGCAGCAGTAGAGCACCACCGAAAAGCCTAGTATTATTTTTGACATCTTTCAGGGATCTGTCGAGAGCTTCAAGCGAATGCTTGTGGGCCAAATTTATTGTAACAAATTTTAGATAAAAAACGTGTAATTTTATTTTTTTGCTTTTTTTATTTAATGTTTCCAAAAAGGAATAATTTCTAATAAAAACAATTGAAAAAATTCGTTATGAAATCAATTAGCTACACAAATAAATTTGTAGGTTAGGGTGGTTGTTAATCAACGCACGTGTAAATTTGATAAAAAATTATATGAAATATACTCACTTTGATTCCGCACGAAATTCGCAAAATGTATAGTTTTTTAAGCACACTTCAAAACTCATTAAACACTAATTACATTTTGATGTAATATTTTAATTAGCACACGATTTTTTGTAACACAAAATTACGAAACATTTTTCTGAATTTGATCGTAGCATCAACTGTCGGGGCAAACTAAAATTAAAATAGAATATTATTGAATATTCGATACTGCGATGGTTAAATATTAAGACACGTTTAATATTTAACGTGTCAAAAGTACAAACTGGATGATAATGTCTGACACAACACCAACTCAAGGTAAAAACACAAAACTACATTAAAAAAAAACATGTTTGAGAGACCTTATCAGGAGCCGATAAAAACACGCCCGGCCACGTGTCTTCGGTTGCTGTTTCAGCTGTTCATTTATTTGTTAACATTTTTTATTTACTTTTGTAACTTTGTGTTTTTTATGTATTTGTGTTTAGCGCAGTCTGCCGGATCCAATATAAAACATTCCAAAATCAGCAACTACTTATAAATAAAAAAATAAAAAAAAACACCATTTTCCAGTGGACCAAATTGTGAATCTAAACCATTCTCGAATCCCCTTGAACACACATAAAAAAGTTCATCAAAATTGGTCTAGCCGTTTAGGAGGATTTATATATTAATAATTATTAATAATAAATCAATACATTTCAATTTAAAAAATAAAAGCCTTCCCCTTGTAAAAACCAAACATTTTATTAATTAAAAATTTATTTGGCAATAACTCTGGAACCAATGAAAATAAGTACTAGTTATGATTTTTTGGACAATTTGTTCCAGTCGATTGCAATCAAAATGCCACCTGGATGGTGTTTTTTCTACGGGATCACGATGTGATCCTCCAAGTGGCAGTAACATGATGGCTTAAAGGGTTTGAAACGACCGGATGTCAAAGTAAAGGGAAGAGTACAGGACGACCGAGGGTGTCTGAAGAAAATGATGAACGTGTCAGAAAGTCTTACTTGGGTAGTCCTAAAAAAAACTTGTTAGGAAGACCAGTCACAAACTAGCAATGCCGGTGTAGAATGTTTTACGGAAATATTTATACCATTTATAGCATCTATACCATTTACAGTTGTTACAGCTTCAAAGACTACCGATTATGGTATGCCCGCCAATTTTGCAATCGATTTTCTTGATAGTATAGAGTTTAGTGATTAATCTTTGTGGAAAAATTAACACACAATGTCCGTATCTCGCGATCAAAATATCCCCGTGAACTATTACAACACCAAAGCGATCCTTAAAAAGTAAATATTTTTGGTACGATATTCCGATCGCAATTATACGGGTGCTGTTTTTTTGCTGAAGCTACCGTAATAGGAGTTAAGCAACCCTCTATTCTATTTGGATATGTTGTGCGTGATTCTTTCCTTAACTGCACAATGGACAAGAGAATTTTATTTGGCAACAAAACGGTGAGCCTCCTCACTAGAATAACTCTATATGAGATTAGTTGAAAAACGTTTGGGAAAACCGATTCAAGTCTTGCCCTGGATCAGTCAGCATGGTACCAATGACAGGTTGTTTGCGATGGCCTCTAAGGTAACCCGATATAACCCCATGTGATTTTTTGCTTCTGGGTTTTATAAATAATTTTGTGTGCGCAGGACACCGGACTAAAAGAGGTGTCGACAGATATGCTAGTCAAAGTATAGGACGAACTCTCCTACCAGTTGGATGGATGCCACGTGATGTAAAGTGCTCACATTGAATACTTGTAGACAAAATTGTAACTGTTATTTTTAATTTTATTTGTGATTTATTACTGTAAGTCTAAGTTAAGAGGAATTAAATAAACATAAAACCCAGGTATTCTTCTTTTTACATCTTCCCTAATGTATAAGTAATATCTTCGTGTAGTAGAACCTAATTTTTAGCTCGACAAAGAACCAATTTCTACCACGTTTATATGAACGTTTTTCTTCATATTTTCCTGTAATACCTAACTTAAAATCGTTCATGAGATACACACGCATTCTCTCTCTCTGTGTACACACACAGGCACGTATGCGCGCGCGCACACACGCAAACACACAGTTACTCTACTATTGTTTGATTTAAAATTGTTACATGATGATAATAAGACATGTATGGGGTAATTACAGTAACAAATAACTACGTAACTCATACAACTACGCAATCATTTAATAAGTAAAATGAAAAAAAAGAAGAATTTGAGCAATACATCACCATATAAAAGTAATTAAGATAATCATAATGTTTATTATAATAATTACCATTAATAATATTTGAAGGAAAGTACAATGCACTCTCCAATGAAAGAGAAACTATTTTTAAAAATAATTACACGTAATAAAACTGATGGTCGGTTACCATTAAAAAGAATGTAATAAAAATTACTTATTAATAACTGTCGGAAAAACATAGCAACAGATATAAGAGTTATAATAATAATAAATGTGCAATTGCTTTGATCATTATTATAATATTATAAAAAAAAAAAAATAAAACTACAAATAATGAAATCAATAATGGGAAATATTAATAAAAAGAAAATCAAAATTACAATAATTCTTAATTGTAATGTGATTTGTTATTTTTTGTAAATACAATTCGTGATGTAAAAAAAAAAAACATATTGAACACATACAAATACAACAAAAAATACGTAAGTAAACGCACGAATTG
Organism: Lycorma delicatula; assembly: GCF_047948215.1. Lineage (NCBI taxonomy): Eukaryota > Metazoa > Arthropoda > Insecta > Hemiptera > Fulgoridae > Lycorma > Lycorma delicatula. Next base: position 18,585,089 of record NC_134462.1, read on the forward strand.
TTAAATTAATTTTAGAGACAGCAAAGTGAATTCTCTATGACACAATTTAATTATTTCAGAATTTCACATCCTTTTTTATATATATCTATCCTAAATATCTTTAAAATAACTAACCAGAGTTAAAACAAAAAAGGTGTACCATTTCGTTAATTAAGGAAGAAGCTTAATTTATAAACAATTACAAAATTAATATTTATACATATAAGTGGTTCAACACCTTTCACTCAAAATATTTCTAAATATTTTCTTTTTTTTTGTAATTCGCAGAAGTTTGAGGTATGTAAGTACGCAAGTAAAACATTATGTAAAAAATTATTATACTTATTGAAAAAAATTTTGAGCTAAGAAATGCGTGGTGATCCTATCTCTCTCCCTACTTCCTTGAAAAAATTGTAATTAAAAGTCATAACCCATATTCAAAAATCAACGTATATTAACGAAAACAATAACTGAAAAATAACTTTTTAGGAAACAGAGCAACACAATCTATGTTCCGAGTTAATTTTTACAAAAAATATGTAAGTTTATATGGTCGGTATTTATTTAAAAAATAAATAAAAATAAACGACGTGCAGATTTAACCGTTCTTATAGTGTGATATTGTTTATACCTTGTTTTTTTTTAATTAATAAAATTACTCTATAAATAAATTTGGTCTTGATTAACCTAAAGAAAATGAGTAATTAAAAAATAAATTGTCGATTTATAAAATAGATAGTACAGAGCCGATAGAATCATAAATTTAATATTAAGCTAAATAAATGAATGTATATATAATCCTTTTTATTTGTTGTGCTCTCTCTTTTTTACACAACAATATTTTTTATACTCTTCAATATAAGGAACAAAAATAAAAATTGAAACATGTTATGAGTTGACGACCGATGATTGGTCGGTATATTCTTATATAAAATTGGGTGAAGATGATAAGATACGAGCATATTTTAATATAATAATCGTATATTTTAAAAATCTTACTGGCTGATTGAATTTTATCATAGCCAATCATTTCTCATACGTTGTTAAATAGATACACGGCTTTTAAAACAGTGATTTAAAGTGGCCTACTTAGGTAACAATATTTTTTTAATGTATAAATTTTTCTTTAATAAAAGAATGTAAAGGATCAAACCTAAGAAAAAAAAAATTATATATTTATTTTATTGTATTTTATCATTTTTTAGGCAAAAAGGTAACAATAATAATTTCATGCACTGATGGTTTCTTAAGTTAACACTTACATAATATGGAATGAAAACCTATCTTTCATCTATACAGGAAAAATCACTGAGACGAGTGATCCATTTATTACTTTTAGGTAGATTTCATAAGAAAGTTACCTATTATAATGGGTACCCATGATTCGACTGCCGGAAAATTTTGACATATCTTTGCGTTACACATTCCCCAGACCCCAAAACCACCGTCAGTTGATATATGCAAAAGTTGTATATATATGTATACTCGTATTTCACTTTCTTGTGGACACGATAACTGCCGTAATTTTGCGCTACTCACTTTCAAATTGGTACATAAAATATAACAACCCAAAATCTCGGTCGAGTTCATTAATGGGCAAAATCGGACCGCGGGGGTGGAAATGGGAGGGCTTTTTCGAAAAACCAAAATAAGTTAACTTAATAAGAATAACTTAATAAGAAATAGAGATAACTTTCCTATTAAGTAAAATATCGAATCCGTTTAAACTGCTGTTTTTTTGGATAAGGGCCTAAAACTTATCTAAGTTTTTTTTTCATCACAAACCATTGGCCCAGGGGGTGGAAAAAATGTTGTTTTGAAGACAAAAAATCATTCCTTCCTTAACAGGCACAGTATCGAAATCTGTTTAAAGTGGTGGTTAGTCCTCCAAACATTACCTAAAACTTTTGTCTGGAACAAGTTTTGATGACCAACCCTTACGGCTAGGGATGATCAAATTTTTCCTGCAATTGTAAGAAGATTGTCGTATATTAAAAATGTGAAACTTTTTTCACATGCATATGTGTTATCATATAGAAAACGAGTAACGGCCTTGATAATACCGTATTCTTCATTTTAATACTGATATAATAAAAACAGAAAATATTTCATATAGCAATGAAAAGTTAAATATTCCAAAGTGGAAAAAATGATTTATGATCTACGAAAAAAAAATTTAAGATGTATTGACGAGAACTACATATTTATATATAGGCTTATGAATAAAATTTTGTAGTGCGAAAATTTACAAACTACCTCTTCCATTTCACTGAAATTTAGATATTGCAATTTTTTTATTTATTAATATTATAGATAATTATAATTAATTGATAAATAATTTAAAGGCTGGTCTAATCTAAACATATAAAAAAAATTTTTTAAGTAATTACAACTTTTTTTGTGTTATCAATAAGCGATAAACTTTACTTCTAGGAATATTTTGTAATATATTTCTTGCATACGTTAATATTTTTGTGCCTACAATTATATATATTAGAAGTAAATATATATATATATATATATATATTTATTTATTATTTATTTAAAGGATGTGTCCTTTTGATATTAAAATTATAAAATAAAAGTTTAATTATTAATCGAAAAAATTATACTTATAGCATACGATATTATACATTACACGAAGTACCATTTGTCATACTATATGAAGTTTAAATAGAAATGGCCGGACCGATCATATTTTAATAATGTAACTCCTCGTTACGATCAGAATTTTTGTTGGGGTCTAATTAAAAACACATCTTGCCCTGATGAACCCGAAATAATGGAGTATATTTACAACAAAAAGATACAGTTTTCCAGAGATTTTGAAACAACAAAAGCTTGCACTAGATTTCTTGAGAATGCAAGATTTTAAAACGAATCAATCAATATGATCGGTTTTCATTTATCAGTAAATTTTTCACGATGAATGCTAAAAATATGATTGTAAATCAAATCTTACAATTTTTAGTCTTTTACCCTTGAAGACATGATAATGATACAAATCGTACTATACAGAAAATTTATAGCGATGTGTTGATACTCTTTTTAGATGGAAAGGTGAATCTTGTCAATATTTTTTGCCAATATATGGGTAAAAGATATACTAATATTCTTTGGCAGTCTCACAGCTTGAACATACTTCTTGCGGGCTACTTTTTCTATCATCAAATAAGTTTGTTGCATAATATATAAGAGGATAAAAAATGCTAATAGTAAAAAAATAAATCCAGGATTCGCGGATTTTTGTGTTTCTCTAGATTCTGATGTTTGACTTCAAAAATAAAAAAATCTTAAATTTCAATTTAATTTTATGTCTCGAGAACAGTTTAATATAATGAAATTTGATGCTCGTCAGCGTTTAGTAAATTAGAGAAACTAATTTCTAATCTATTAAACTCTTTTATTTTTCAAATAAATCTTGTATGAGGGCGGAAGGAACTGAAAAATTGATAGTTAAAAAACGTTAGCTGTAACGTTTATTATCAGCATTAAATCTACATATATATTACATAAAAGGCACAATGTTCGAATGTGTGTCCGATTTAAACTAGATAACTACTGGACCGATTTACGCGGGGTTTTTGCAAAATGGTCCGCGTTGTCCGGAGAAGGTTTAAAGCTATTGAAATCCTCAATCTGACCAGTAGAAAGAAAGTTAGGGATATTTTGAACCGGCTACTGTGTTTAAAGAGTAGTTTGAATTAAATCCGATAGGTAGAGTTTTATTTTGACTATAACACTAGCTATCAGATCCTATATGAATTTATTTACATTCTGACTTTTATAGCTGTTGGCGTATAGCTGTGAACATTGCGTGCGAGAGGTATAAAACTAATCGGACGGGTGGATAGTCATTCCTTTACGAAAACATCTCTACACCTCCGCATACTTACATAGTATGCAGTACATTGTCAAACTTGTTCAGGATAGTTAATAGCGCGGTAAGCCAGTAGTCAGCCTATGTGCACAGCTATACGCCGCCCGTTATATAAAATGAAAAATTAAATTTTGTGGAGTTCCGTAATGTTCGGTATCTTAATGTTTTATCAAACGTTCAATTGTGTTCATTTAATTTATATATATATATATATATATATATATATATATATATATATATATATATATATTCTCAAATCCAGCCATAGCATTGCCAGTATAATAAAAAGTAAGTTTTTCGTTTTTTGAAAAATTAGGTTTAATTATTTAATCTCTCCGATAACTATTGACTAAGCCAAATTACAAATCCTCGTTTACGTTAAGAAATAAATTTAGTACTATATGTAAACACATTAATCTGGAAAACGATTTGAACCCTGAATCATCTAGACAAAAAACATTGACGTTTTAAGTTTTATATTTTTAAATTTATAAACTAGAATTCTTCTTTTTTTTCTTTGTCATAATGGTAACAGTTTTCAAACCTATTAAACCGTTAGGTCCATAATGAACACCCCCTTAGCTAAAATCAGGAACTGTACAAATATTTTTAAATTTTGATTTTTCCACACTGTCAAATGGATATTTATGTTATTTCATTTTTAAGATATAATGTAATTGATAATTTAATGTAAATGGTAGATATAAATATGAAAATTTTTATAGTTAATGTTAATAGTTGTTTATATGAATATATTAATATGATAATTTTAAACTTTTTAATAAAAAAAATATTAAAAAAGTAACTTTTATCCAAATAATTCATATTATTTCTGAAATGTTTTAAATTATATTTATGAAATCAGAAGACAGAATACTTGGCAAAAAATTTAATTTATCAAGACTTTTTTTCAATTTTTATGGATTTAAATCTTTTTCATTTTTAATATATTTTTATGTTTTTTTATAAAACTCGTTAGGTTGAATTAATTATTATTAAAAATTAATAACAGGAAGGAAAAGTTAAGTTTAAAGCTATATTTTAAACCTGAAAAAAATTGACAATATTACTGCCAGTTTTTTTTTCAGACATTATTTTGTAAAATCACATTTAAAAATACTATTCCCTCCCACAACTTATCATTCATATCTTTTATTAATAAATAAATTTTTTTACGTATACATATCATAGACTCGCTATTTAATTTAAAAAATATTAAAAAGAATATTATAAAAATAATAGACAAGTTAAAATTATCAGCTATCAAAAGACCAATGAATAGTTAAAATTCTAATGAAATATATCCGGCACATATAATTTTAGTTTTAAGAAGAAAGACCACACACCCTTTTTCGCTATTCCACATTTTGTTCTCACGATCCATCACACACAAAATAATGACTTGGAAAAAAAAAACTTTTACAAATATGATATAAATTTGACACTTTTTTGACAAGCCTATATTAAAGAATTTATTAAAATAACAACAGTTAATACATTTTATTAATAAGTAAAAAAAAAAAAAATAATTAAAATAATCAAATGAGATGACAACCGCTTTATAAAATTTAAATATGAATACAAATTATTCAAAAATTTGAAAAAACATGTAGGTTGAAAGTTATTAAAATAATACCATATGGCACGGATTTTGTTTTTTCGTTCTTTTTTTTAACAAATAAAACATTTCAAATATACACTTATTTATAGTAACGGAATTCATTATTTTGTAAATCTTAATATATTGATCATCAATTGACCCATGGTCAACTACATTTAACTTACTTAAATTATTTATGTTACTTTTAATTATATTTGAATTTTCTTTATCTTATCCCTTGGTCTTTGGTTTATTCCAGTGCCTAAAGTTTAAAATCGGTTGGATCTCTGCCTAAATAAGATATCTTTAGAAGACAATAGAACTTAAAACCTCCTAGAATCACGAATTCGGATGTTTAAACAGATATTTACATTTATAATTATACTGAACACCAGATTAGAACAATATTTAAAAAAGTTAATAAATTTTCAAATTTATCACAAATTTAATGGTTTGATTAAGTTGGCTAAACTATTTTATTAACAGAATGTTAAGTAAATACATAAATGATTCAGGAAACAGGAAATCTTTATATTTGTGTTGGTAGCCCTGGAGGAATGTCAACACTGAATAACATTTAGAAGCCACTTCTTTTTTCTGTTTAGCCTCCAGAACCACCGTAAGGTATTACTTTAGAAGATGATATGTATGAAATGAAGTGTATTCTTCTACGTTCTCAGCTCGACCATTCCTGAGATGTGTGGTTAATCGAAATCCAACCACCAAAGAACCCCGTTATCCACTATCTAGTCAACAATTCCGTATAAAATAACTCCCTTTACTAATATTTGAATCTTTGAACTCTCGATTTTGAAATCAGCTAATTTGCGATGACGAGTTTACCACTAGACCAACCCGGAAGGTTTACTTTTAAAACGCCATCTTACTATTCATCACTTTTTCTGTTTATCTTCGGGAAACACTATAAAGATGAAAGACGGTGATATATATGAATGTAAATGAAGTTCGTACAGTCTCAGGTCGATCATTCCTAAAATCTGTGTTTAGTTGAAACCCAAAAACCAGAATTCGAACCTTAGAACTCCCGATTTCGAAATTAGCCGATGTGATGATGAGTTCATCATTAGATCGAGTTATCTTGGTTATCTGGAGTCGTTCTCGATGTGCTTTTTTTCATCAAAGCTTTTTTTCATCAAAGCTTTCTCGTATAAAAATAATGAGAGTGTAAAGTAAAGGGTGGGCATAGAAAATTGATCGTTTACAGTCAGCACATACAATTAACACCTGAATATTTAAATTTTAGGAAAGAGGTCAGCAATAAAAAAGAAACCTCCAAGCGGTGGCAGACCGTTAGTTCACAAAAAAATATTGAGACTGTTCGAACTGTTGTCATAAGAAGCCCACACCGTTCAATCATCATCAATTATTCGAAAAATACTGTTGCAGAATTTACTACATTTGAACCGCTTTCACTTTAAATGGTATGAGACTGAATTTCTTATGAAGTATCTTGTGTACGGTTTCAACCCCGATGTTTTCCTGTCGTGCCAATTTTTTCATGGACTTGTTGGAATTATTTAACATTGCAGCTTTATGTGTTGCAGTTTTTCTTCGTCAAATACAGAAGGCCTACGCTTCGATCATACTTCAATACAGGTTCTGTCTTCTTCAATTTTTCAATTAGTGTTTTTACATTATGTCGATTAAGAATGGGTATACCTGGAAATCTAACGGGAAATTAGTTTTTCATTGTCTGTGTGTACTCACCGTGTTCACAGAAGACGGTGTTCAACGATAAATACTTACTGTTCTTAAGTTAACACCATTCTGAGCGCACACAGAAAGAAAAGGTTTTAATCGTATAAAGGCAATGAACAAAAAACAACCAGACATCTCTTGTCTCAAGGTAACCAGCAAACTGTACACAACATAAGATTACCAACCTTTGCAAAAAAAAAAAATTACTCGCAGGGAACGGAATTCAATCCCCTCAACGTGTAGATGTAAGTTATTTTTCAAATACATTGTGTTAATCAATTAATTTTCTTCTCCAAAAGCAATTTTAAAGTATTTAAAAAACCTTGTTAAGTCCAAAATAAACTCTTAGATCCTTTTTATTTTTATCCAGTTTTGTTCATATCTAAAAATTTTATTTAAGTATTTCGGGCTATCAGAGAATATCTTAACTTGAATGGGAAGAAAATAAATCATAAAATTAATAATAGAAAAAATTACATGTACATTTTATTCAATATATAAAACGTAAAAACAATAACTAGTGACATAAATCAAGGCTGGAGAGTATATTAAAGCAAAAAAAAAAATATTAAAATAAGTATTGTGAGTTGTAGACCACCGGCCTACAAACTAATGTTCAACACAATGTTGAAACAACAAACCATTAAAAATATTAAAAAATCCAATTCTTTACAATATATAAACCAAACAACACTAATAAAATGACTATACACACTATACATTTATGTATATGAAAATTAATACACCTTTCAATTAAAATTCCAGCACTCACACGTATAAAATTCATGTTCCTTTTCAAAAAATATTAATGTAAATATATTTTAAAAGTTCATATACCAAAAAATTTCTAATATTAGTTCTTTTCAGTTCAAACAACGATTGAGTAGTTTTAAAGCAAAAAAAGGACAAAAAAAATTCTTAGATGTTCACAAAAAGATCTGTTTTCTATCCTATATGTCTGGAACCTGTCACATCTAATGGTTTATAACAATGTACCCATGTCTGTTATTTCTACTAAAAACACATTAAAGAAATTGACTTTTTTCCTTCTAGGAAATGACACTATCAGAGAAATCAAAACAATATCCATCTCGTTATGAATTAAAAATATTTTATTCAATGGAATGAATAAATACAACAAAGATTGACAATGGGTCACAGGAATAGACAGCTTGCTTAAAAAACAAAAAAAAATTGTATTTCAGTGTACCTGCAATTTATAATCCTGTAAACTATTCAAATAGAATTATTTTAATTAGTATATATTATTAAATCACCGCGGTAATTAATTCATTAATTTAGAATTAAGCACATAATTATTGAGATAAAAGATAATATCTTAAAAGAAAGATAGAAGATAATCTAATTAGTAGATAAAATGTATGCATTATAAATATTATTGTAGGCGAAGTTCTATATATTCTTTATAATTGAGTTTTTTTTAAAGTATTACCGAATATTATTAAAAGAACAAAAAATTATAAACTTAATTTTTACATATTGTACAATGTAATTATTACAACTTCTACCTAAAAAAAAAAACTACTGTCACCATGAAACGACCCAACAAAGAAACCGCTTTACTCCTTATTTTTTTTTGTCAACATTGGTTTATAGGAGGTTGTATTATGTTAATTTTTTTACAACTATTAAGCCGCGTTTTTGGGATTATTAGTTTGTTTAATTTGACTTACGGTTATGAAATAAAGATGTAAGACTTACAAACCACATAATTAAATGGTTTTTCAACATCATGTCTTTGGATATATTATTAATAAAATGTCTGATGTGGGCACCACATGACTTCCTTGTACGCCTAATAAATTACATATACAATTTTTTTTTTAATGAAAATTACATAAAACTCGTAATTTTTTTTACATCAGATGTTAATAATTATTAATATATAAATATATTTAAATTAAAAAAAAAGTGGACAACTAGATGTTACGAAAGTCCTAAATACAAAATTTCAACATGAGATAAGTACTACCATAAGTACGTACATACAGACGTCACGCCGAAATTAGTAAAAATGAATTCAGGGATGGACAAAATGGATATTTCTGTTGAAATCTGAAAATCTAAATTTTTCGCGATCACAATACTTTACCTTTACTTTATAAAAGGAAGTAAAAATCGTACAAAATGGTATCAAAATGGTAAGTCATATCTAGTACATTCATATATCCCATGATAAGCATCGTCCAACAATCCGCATTGGGGACAGATACCAGAGTCCGCCAGGCCGAATTTCTGAAGTTTATCCCGAAAAGCGCCATGCCCAGAAAGAAGTTGCGTCACATTTGCGTTTGGGTGTACCTAAAAGGTGTTCCGCAAATCAGCAACATCAGGGAAAAAATCATTCGTATAACGCCCACACTCATTCCACCTGGCCTGCCACAGGGCGACAATACGCAGTTCTATCTCCTTTATTTTCTCCGAAGTCAGCAGGAAGACTAACAGAGTAATTGAACGATCTATTTTTCGGTATGATAACAGTATCTGGAATACAATTATTTGGAAAAATATTAAACCACCACCCATTTCGGTTAGAGTTATCGTATTTTGAAGATTTTTTTGTTTCCTGTAAAAATTATCTGTCAGAAATCTATCATTCTCATTTAAATTTTTTAGTCGCTCTTCCTACCAAAGAGTGCTTGGAGTTGTGGTGGTCTCAACCAAAATTTACATAGTGCTGAGGTAGGAGATTTTGCTATATTTTATTTTTCTATCTTCAAAAATTGAATAGTTACTCACGGACTCCCATATTTTATTAACCCTTTGTATATTTAAAAATTATATGTTTATATATATATTATCTGTAAACAATAAAAGCTGACAAGAATGTTGCAATACTTTTCTGGCATTGGTTATTTATTCTTTTATAGTGAAAAAATAATGATAGATGAAAAAAGTTATGTAAAATGTATTTTTTTGGGTGGGTCTAATTTGTGATTAGTTGTATTGTAATATTAAGATTATTTATTTGAATAATACAAATTTTCAAACAGTTATAAAACAATTCTAAAAATTGCTATTTTTTATGCTCCCTAATCACCCTTAAGACATTTTTTTACTCTTTCTACGTTAACTATGTTAAACGAAAGAAACTAAAAAAATTCAACTGAAAAATGTGCAACCAAAGTATGCTTTTTAGGTCCCTACTATTATGTCTTGAAGACAAACCCATCGGGTTGGTCTAGTGGTTAACGCGTCTTCCCAAATCAGTGATTTGGGAAGTCGAGAGTTACAGCGTTCAAGTCCTAGTAAAGCCAGTTATTTTTACACGGATTTGAATACTAGATCGTGGATACCGGTGTTCTTTGGTGGTTGGGTTTCAATTAACCACACATCTCAGGAATGGTCGAACTGAGAATGTACAAGACTACACTTCATTTACACTCATACATATATCATCCTCATTCATCCTCTGAAGAATTATCTAAACGGTAGTTACCGGAAGCTAAACAGTAAAGAAAGAAGACAAAAAAAATCTGTTAAAAATATGAGTAGGGGGAATAATTCTGGGGAAATTTTTTTTAGAATCCAATGCTTAAATGCGGGTCCAGCCTTGGGAGGCAGGAAAAAAGAGTTTCTTGGAGTGCTGCATCAAACCTGTCAAATGACTGAATACAAAAAAATAAAATAATATTAAAACTTAAATTAAATTAATTTTTTTTTGTTTTATTTAAATTTCAAAAAAGGTTTCCCTATCACCAATAATAATCTCCAAGGTAACGTACGTACGAAAATTGCTCCATTTTTTGTTTTTTGAGTCCCTGAGGAATAAAATGAGAAATTTAAAACAGTATAAAAAAGTTTAAACAATTTTAAAAATTTTCTGCTCCCCCCAACTCAAAAATCACCTTTCAAGAAAATGTTTGAATCTTTCTACGTTAACTATGTACCTAAATACATTCCTTCTTGCAGCATACTGTAGAGCTATGATCCCAGGAAAGTAAATTACTAAACAGAAATAAAAATACCTTTTTCAACTTAGATTTATGGATTCGATTTACGACGCTGTAAATACTTCTGTTATCTCTAGCCAACTGCAATTTCAGTAAAAAAAAAATATATATAATTATTGTTAGCTGCACCGATTTACGTCACAAACAAGACTATTCTTGATGAATAACGTCATAAGCTACGTCAATGAAGCATTCATAAAGTTACACCGTCGGTTTTAAGTCAGGCTAATAAATCTACCCGTAGTCGTTTGTCCCAATCCACATTCCCCGATATCCTGTAATACGGCTAAACCGACGATGGGGCAGAGATTTTTAAGATAAAATAATAAATAACATGCATTGATATTACTTTTCAAAAGATTTAATTAAAATATATACAAACCGGAATGTTCTTAAATAATTAAATGTACACATTTACATACATATCTCATTCACAGTTATATATTATTTTAATTAAAAATTTTTCTTATTTAAGGTGGGAATTTATTTAAATTAATTAAAAAAACAGAATTTATAATAACTAATTACACAGCAGAATTCTATGTTGTAATTAATTAATCATCCACAATTCCTTACATACTCGTATTTCATAAAGTTATTCTTAAAAAAAAGAGTATCATATTTATAAAGGGCTTTGAAATTTAAAAACAATTATATTTTCCATATTTTTAGTTAACTTGTTGTAACTTAATATCAATATAATTCGTAATTTTTTATGAATTTATGAAATACAGAATTATAATAATTACTGTTCAGTTAATGATAAACAAACTATGTAACTCTTTTCTCCTTATTTATGTAAGGCATATAAATATGTTAATCTAGTTTAGATGAACAGTTGTTTTATAATATATATTTTGCCTTTACTATTGTTAGTTAATTAAATTGAGTTAAAGATTTATTAATAGTTAATTCAGTTCTGTTAAAGATGTAACTTAAATGTGAATCTAAATAAAATATGTCTTTAAATAAAAATAATGTACATGTATATCATAATTAACCTCAACAATGTGAAATAAGTTACTAATGTAATATTAATATAAATGAAACGTATCTAAATCTATACATATAATAAAAATATAATTGATCGCACTAACAAGGTATTTATTGAAAGACATTATTGATCTAGCGGTATAAGTTCTGAATACTGGAAGGTGCATTTAGGCACAGTTATTCGAACAATTATTAGTATGATTTATATATTAATGAAATAAAAATTCTCAGGTCATTAAATAATAATGTGTGAAATAAATGAATGATCAGCTTCAGTTGCAATCTTGGCAAGAAAAGTTGGCAAAATATTGCATTAATATTCCCGAATTCGCCAGTCAAGTCATTGATTACCAAAATAAGATTTGTCCAAAAATTTCCAAATTTAAAAAAAAAAATTTTTAATTTTTTATATTTTGTGGAGGAAATTTAGGAAAACTATTTATGAGGAAGTAACAAAAAAAATTGTTTAAAAATATAAAGTGTAACTTTAAGAAAGTAATGAAAAATTTGTTTCTCATTTTGGGTTTGGAGTAAAATGTAGGTGTCAAAGTTATTTATTTCAATAGCCCTTTAAGCGATGAAGAAAGTACGAATATTTACTCGCGTGTTCGAAGTAAATGCAGTGTTGTAATCGCAAATATATTCGGTTCTCAGATTTCAACAGAAATATACATTTTGACTATTTACGGCGTGACGTCTGTACGTACGTATGTGCGTACAACTTGCAAACCTCATAAATGATTAGCCGTAGGATATTAACATTTTGGATTAAGGACTGTTGTAACATATAGTTGTTCACCTCCCCTTTTTTGATTGCAATGGATTAGACCCTAAAGTGTCAGAAAAGCCCAAAATCAAAAAAATTGGATTCTGGACATTTTCTTTTTAATTATTAACCTTTGATTATAAAAAAAAAATTACAATAAATAATAATTCAATAATAACAATGACAAAAATATATGAAAAAATATTAGAAGTTATTAATGGAATAAAGTTTTATGTACTTTTCATTTTTTAAAAAAAACAATGTGTACATGTAATTCAAATAATCGTAAAAGGAAGTCATGTAGTGTTCACATCAGATATTTTTTTTAATAAAAATTAATAGTTTGAGCAAAAAACAAAAACAGAATATACATTTTTTAGAGGTGGGGAATACATTTTAAGAAAACGTTTACTAAAGATATTCTCTCATGTATAACAGAAGCTTAATAAATTTGCTTAAGTAAAGTTGTCTTTAAATCTATCACCCGGTTCAATAAAGACTAAAATAATATTTTAGTAGATTTTTCTTGATCTCTATATATGAAGTATAAACTTTCAAAAAACTTTTCAAAAATATTTAATACAAAGGAAGATTAGGAAAAAAAAAAATAATAATTTTAAAAGGGGAGGTTGATCTTTGAAAAAAAAACGTTTTTTTTTATTATTTATATAAAACGCATTGTAGGTAACAAATTTTCTTTAATATTCTCTACAATGCCTCTAAAGAAAATCGAAATTTAATTTGAATTAAAAAAAAAAATAAATATGATCAATGCGCCATATATAAAATATTTGAGCTAAATTTGAAGAATATCGGTTCGGCCGATCTTATATAAGGCCAAAAGCAATGCGACATACATACTTACACAAATACACACAACTCACATACATATGTTTTTTTTTGTCTAGATGAACTAGGTTGACAGTAAAACGAAAAAATTTGCAGATAACCCATACCCCATTTTTTTACATGATAGTTACTCCTTCCGTGTGGCTATTCTAGCTATATTCACCTGGGAAATAAATATTCAAAAAATTCAACAAAATAATTAACGATTTTATTACTGATTAATAATGGACTTCTCCTTCTCCCGCGCCAAAAAAATAAAATTAAAACTATTGTATATTTGATTTAGAATTAAATCGGGTATACAAAAGTAATAAATATCTCAGAAATTACAGAAGATGCACGTAGGCAGAAAGCAGCACATACAATTTACAATATACACAAACTGATAGGTAGAATTTAAATTGAGGAAGTACTATTTCATTCATTCATATTTATTTTGTATATACGTGCTTTCATGTGTTTGTGTATATGTTGCCGTTTTGCATAAATACATCGATACAGGTCCCCCATAAATTATTATATAAACCATTACAAATTTTATTACCCGCACTGCAATAGAATAAAATATTACACCGGTATAACAATATGACAACAATAATAACAAGTCAATATTCTCTTAACATAATTTAACAGAATAAAATAAATTTCTAATCAAATATTTAAATAAATTTTACCATTTGATTAAAGTAATAAATTGTTTATCCAAGTAAGTAAATAAATTCTTTTTATTTAAATTAGCAATTAGAATGGTATATAAATTTAAAAATAAAATAATTAACATACAATCTAAAGCCATTTCCATACAATAAACACGCATTTCGATGGTTAAAATTCATCATCAGTAATTATAACGGAATTTAAAAAAAAATAATACGAAACAACAGAAAAAAATGCAAAATTTTTTTTTTTTTTTTTTTGTTTTTAATCATATGTATTTGGAACATAACCGTAATGGTAGCAGACGAACTGGAATTAAAGACAGCAGTCGGTCTTGAAAAGAAATTGTATATAGGTAACATTCATTCTTCAGAAAAATTAGGCGTTCCATACCAGACATAAAATGTAAGAAAAGCAATGTGTTACCACAGTCGCCAATGTGTTACTATACAGTAAATTAAACTCTGTAACGGAGTTTAATTTACTGTAGTACATCAATGTACTAAAAGAAAGACCACGAAATACAGATGATATTCAGCCGTAAAAGCAGAGCATCAACCCTAAATATTCACCACAGCAACCAGGTGTATCAATAATATAATTACTTTCAGGGAAAGAAATTGGAATTTGGTAGTACAATGAATAAGTATTTTTAATATTGCAGTAAAGATATAAATGAAAATAGTCATGATAATGACCAAGAAATAATAATGTAAAATAACCAATTAATGAGGACTCTGTTGGATGGATGAAAAAAAAAACTAGAAATAAGACTCAGAAATACTACAAACTAGTCAAGAAAATCAAACTTGTAGTATTTCTGAGTCTTATTTCTAGTTTTTTTTTTCATCCATCCAACAGAGTCCTCATTAATTGGTTATTTTACATTATTATTTCTAGTCAAGAAAATCAAACTAGAAATGTTAGCTTACACTATCCAAATCTATTACAGTATTTTTATTTCTCTCGTATTTTGTAATTTTTAATTTTTAAAAATTACAAAATATTAGTATTTTTGTAATTTTAAAATTTTGTAATTACAGGTAAATTTGTTTCTTTTACGACTAAGTAGTTATTTTATATTGTTACAGTATACAGTATATTACCCACCGGGTTGGTCTAGTGGTGAACGCGTCTTCTCAAATCAGCTGATTTGGAAGCCGAGAGTTCCAGCGTTCAAGACCTAGTAAAGCCAATTATTTTTACATGGATTTGAATGCTAGATCGTGGATACCGGTGTTCTTTGGTGGTTGGGCTGAAGTATTATCTAAACGGTAGTTACCGGAGGCTAAACAGGAAAAAGACAGAATACAGTATAGAATGCTCAAACACAACCTTATGGAAAAATGTATTTTTCTTTTATTGCAGATTTAATTGAGGAAAAATGGTTTACACACTGAAACAGATAATATTCATTATCTCACAATACATTAGATGTGGCAGTTATGCCCAGACCCAGAAAGCCTTCACAGTTAAATAGGTGTGGATGCACTAAACTAGACCATCAAGTGGCTGTACCAGTTCCAAGTGGCAGATGCAGATAAAAGTGGTCATCCGAAAGTGGTAACACCAGAAAAGATGACGCCTATCTAGCCAGTCTGGTCTCCCCGGTGGTAAAGTCCACATAGTATTGCGCAAGTGTTTAAAGATGCATCCCTATAGAATTCGTGTTGTTCACGAGTTGTTATCTGCAGACACGGAAAACGTGCACAGCGTTCTGTCAGCGGTTCGTGTCATCTGTAATGCCAGATGAGGAATAACTCGATGATTAGTTTTGGCCTGACCAGGCATGGTTCCATCTTGATGGATACTTAAATGAACAGAACTCACGCATTTGGTGTAAGGAAAATCCACATCAGCTGCACCAGTCTTCTCTGCACGTACAAAAATTGGGTGTTTGGTATGCAGTGTGACATAGGCAAACTTAGACATCCTTTCATGACAAAATAAACAGTGAGCGCTACATACAAGTAGTAAACCGTTTCTAAACACTATTATATACCTTCAGACCGGCTAGAGCAAACGTGGTTTCAGCAGAACAATGCTACGGCTCATGCAGCCAACAACACTATATGACTTTCTTGGATTAGTGTTTTAATGGATAAGTCATTTCGAAGGGGTTGGAGCCCCCTCGGTCCCCTGATTTATCCCTCTCCTGACGTTTTCTTGTGAGGATACCTAAGGATGTTGTTTACAAAAATCATCCTCACACCATCCCGAATTGCAGAGCGAATTTGAACGATGTGTCGCTGCAATTCCTCAACAGATGTTACAACATGTGTTTAAGAGTATGCAACATCGTATTTCAATCGCATAATGGAGACTACTTTAAACGTTTATAGTAACTTAATAATTTTCCCATTAGGTTGCGTCACGTTTTGGGCATCCTTTAGAATTAATGCCAATCGAGTCAAAATTTGTGTGGGAGAGTTTTGGCAGATCTTAATATTTTATGACCGCTCTTCCTAAAAAACACTATTTTTAGCACCGAAAAATTCCAGAAGTATGTATATTTACAGTTTTTTCTAGATATCTCCAAACTGAATTTAGATGATTTTTTTTATATGGTATTAATTTAATTTAGAATGTCATTTGATCACAATCGGTCAAGGAGGCCAGGATTTGTCTCCTATAAAAAAATTGTCTCCTATAAAACTGAAAAGGATAGGAACGTTTTTTCACATGGTTTAATCCCCATTACATAGCTAAAATACTTTCAAATGGTGTTCAGTTTTAGACAAACCCCCATAAATTGTGGAGCCAAAAATCCCTTTTTTCTTCATCGATTCTGGAGCTAACACGTCACACTGTTATACTAATCAGATGATTCCATTACATTAGTATGTCACTTTATGCGTTCGAGCGATTTAATTTAACTGTAGGAAATAATAAGCTAAATTAGCTCATACCATGTACTTATACTCATGTACTCATACTTATTTACTTCCATTACATTAGTCCCGTTGTCAGTGTGACTCACAATGGGTTTAAAAAACAACAGGTTTGTTTAGTCTTCTAAGTTCGGAACTTAGAAGACCATCAGAGTCGATCAAATTGCATTCGTAACAAATTTTATGGGCTTTCAGAAAATCACCTCTACTTTGGTAGATTTCCTCACTGTTTTCTATATATTTGCGAATAACCGTAAAGCGCATAAAAATTTTGGTAAAAGGGGTGGAAAAGGGAGGTAGAGTTTTGACAAAATAGAACGAAAATAAAGATTTTTATCTTGTTTGTAACTGTTAGTTTGCAAAATTTAATCACGTTCGGAGTAAAACTGTACTTCGGAGTAAAACTGTACATCGATATAAAAGACAGACACACAAATATTCTTCTTTATGTAGTATATAGATAAATTTTTTGAGGATTTAAAAAAATTACCAAAAAATATAATTGTAGCAATCAAAATAACAAAAATAAATATAATAAATTAATCGTAACAAATAACTTCTTTCACTTAACATAAATCGTGTATTTAGCACAAACTAGAAATTAAATAGTAAACAATATGCATTTATTGTGAATAAAAATACAAACTATATACGGTTGTAGATTATAATTTACTTTATAAACGGGATATAAAACAAAAAAAGAAGAAACAAGGTATAAAACAAAATAAAGAACTTGTAATGCCATGTACGTGCACAAAACAATTCATTTTAATCATTTCATTTCACAATGATCATGAGAAATCTGTATGTAACAGGTGTGTTATTTATAATTATATTTGTATTCATTTTTTATTTTTTTATTTTTACATTTATTTGTTTTCTCTTCTTTCTTATCATCATCATCACGAAATCCGTGGATATGAGTAGCATTGAAATAAAATGAAAACAACGTAAAATGATTTTATGCAGCTTTAAATCCGTATCTTTTATTAAAATTATGGCACATTTTCATTCCTAATTTTTAGCTCTATTTTACATTAAAAAATATTACTCTCCATTAATAAGGAAACAAAACAAGATTAAAAAATTATTTTTTTATTATTACTACTACATTTTTTTTGTTTTTTGTTTTGGGATAACGGAAATCGACTATTATGGTCATTATTTATGGTCATTATTATGGTCATTTTAGCTTGCCCTTGTCGCAAGCTAAAATCTTCCTACCCTGATCTAAAATAGCAAATAAAGTCAAAAGACCAGTCTTGTCAAATAGATCATCTTGAAAACAAGACTTCTCATGTAACATTAAAATTCCAAAAGAACACAAAATGATAAGGATGTATTGCTAGAAATTAAAAATAAAGAAGGGATTAACCCTTGCCACTTAAAAAATTATCTAAACGAGTGTAAAGAGCCCCCAATTCTTGAAAAATATGTCCTTAAAATAAATTCCTCAGTAACTTAAAGAATTTACTTCATAATATTTATCGCCTAGGTTTTCCTTAAGCCAATCTTTTTTATCTCTTTTCTCCATCCTTCTGACGGCCTCGGACTCTTAAAGATACGGTATCGGAGGTCTGAAAGATGGAATCTTCATCCATCTCCAACACTATCGATATTAGTCGAGAGGATAATTTGCGCCGGCATTCGGATGTTACCGGCCCAGAAGGAGTGAGGTGTAGTGCTTTCAAGTTTTGACTAGATGATTTCCTGGATGACATTTTTTTTTACTATTAGAATAATATTAATTTTACGTATTAACCTAATATTTTTTTTTTTTAAAGTTGATAAATTTAAATATCTTTGAGAATGGTTTACTATTAATAGGAAATCCTGTAATATCTATGAAGGAAAGAAAAAGAAAAATAGAAACAGGTTATCAGGTGTGCCAGAATACAAATAATAAAAAAGCACTATTCATTACTGCCAAGATAAGACATTTACTATAGTTAGACGAGAAATATTATATCCTGCAGAATGTTTACCAAAAAGAAACAAATTTGTAATGGATATGATGAAAAGAATGGAAGAACATTTTGAGGAAAAAACGGAGAATATAAATTAAGAAGTAATAAAGATCTATTATACAAGAAAACTAAAAGAGAATCAACATTCTCATTCAAGTAGAAAAGAAAGAATTCTATGGTCACATAAAATAATAAATAAAGATAGATTTGCGAAGAAGTTATTAGACTATTTTGAAAATAGAAAACTATAACAAACTAGTTTAAAGAAGTTAAGGAAGGAAGACATGATAAAAGGAAATATAAAATTGAAGATGTAAAAAATAGAAATGATCATAGAAATATCATAAAAAGAATAAAAAAGATCTAAATAAAAGGAATAAAGGAATACAAGCAAAACCGTTAAAAAGAAAACATCAACTCCGAATTTAAAAAAAAAGTGAAGAAAGAGAGAAAGCACATATACTTAGAATGAGAATATGTTCAAAAGAAAGGAAAGAAAAATAACTTCAGAATCCGTGGTCCTATAAGACTAGAACGAATTCTAAAAAGAAAAAGATAAAGGTCTTAACTTCATTCAAATTACCTGATTTATACTTTTTACACTGCTTTTGTTTTTCCTTCATATTTAATACTTTCTAAAGACCTCTTTTACATCAGAATGTATTTAAAAAAATGCTCCACAGCTTTGCTTGATATTTCGCAGACATTTTTCAAGTTCTGACATCTCTACTTTTTCTGTTTAGCCTCCGGGACTACCGTAAGGTATTATTTCAGAGGATGAAAGGATAATATGTATGAATCACCAAAAAACACCGGTATCCAAGTTCTAGTATTCAAATCCGTTAAAAAATAACTGCCTTTACTTGGATTTGAACTCTTGACTTCGAAATCAGCGATGACGAGTTCACCACTAGACCAAGTTCTGAAATTTGAATTTAATTTAGCATACTCTTTGGAATATTACGATAATTTGTTTCTAATCACTCCTTTATTGTTAGATTTTAGACCGGCCACATAATATTATAATATATACTAGCTGGAGACCCTCAAGGTAACGTATTTTCTCCTATATTGTACACTCTGATCTACCAAAAACTCATGAAGAAACAATTCCGAAATTTTGCAAATTATATTTATTGTACATGATAATTCAGCCGCAGTATTCTTTACACTTAGAAAATCATTCCAACTTTATTACAAACTGGCAGAAAATGAACTAACGAAACAAAGAGTACTGCATTACATTTAATCTCTCACAATTAAATGTCCCAATGTATTTTTTCACAAAATAATACTAAATATATTGCTGAATAGAAATAAGATCTAACCGGAAAAACTTTTCTCTAATATAAAAACAAAAGAGAGATGGGAAAATTCAAGCAATTATTTTGACTTATTATATAACCTTATATAACCTTGAAATTCTCATTAAACAATAAGACCTTAATATATAAATCATTCCAATATCCAGTATTACCATCCAATTATGGGACAAATTTGAAATAAAAAAAAACCTTTGATTATACATGAAGAATTTATATATTATAAAAAGTACAAGTAATAAAAAAAGACGAGACGTAAATGATCTTGAATATTAATTCCTATTTCATCATAATATTATTAATCTGGTTTTATATTAAGAGTTAAATTTTTTCCTAAAAAAAAAAAAAAATCAATCTATACGAAGGTTAAATCAGTTTCAAAAAAAGAAAAAATGGCCCG
This sequence comes from Lycorma delicatula, assembly GCF_047948215.1. Taxonomy (NCBI): domain Eukaryota; kingdom Metazoa; phylum Arthropoda; class Insecta; order Hemiptera; family Fulgoridae; genus Lycorma; species Lycorma delicatula. The sequence goes on from NC_134462.1 coordinate 18,606,086, forward strand.
TTACCAATACAAACTATAATCTTTTTCTAACAATTATAAATCCCACACACACACACACACACACACATATATATATATATATATATTATATATATATATATATATATATATGTACACACGTGTATTAAAAAAAAAATCATTGATGAACGAGAATGATGAACTTTCATTAATCGTGCACGAATAATTATAAAAGGAATATTAAGTTAATTAAAATAAAAACTAATTTAATGAAAGGATGGATGGTTTAAGAAAGCCATTATTTCATTAAAAAAAATAAGATAAACTTAGTGGATATACGATAGTAGAGTAACATTATAATAATAAGGAAATGAAAATGTAATAAAATTAGATTACGTATATTAATAGATTATACTAATGAAATTTTTTTAATGTTTATAACTAATTAATTTAATAAATTTATTACTACTAAAATTAAGAATGTGGAAAGAAAGTTAAGATAGATAAACTTAAAAAAAAAATCATTAACTAAAAAAAAATAAAACAAAAAAACGAAAGTTATATATTCAAATTTAAAGTTAATACGTACATGACAAAGATTAGCTCAATAAAAAATTATTAGTTCAAAAAAATAGATATTTGCAAATAACAGTTGGAAGTTCACTTCAAATCATCTGAAATTGAAGTCTTAAGTACGGCATGAGTTTTTACTTCCTTGTACGACGTAAAGTATTGCGATCGCGTAATATTTCGGTTTTCAGATTTCAACGGAAATATCCATTTTGACCATCCCCTAATCCATTTTGACTAGTTTCAGCGTTTCTTCTGTACATACCATACATATATATACATATGCCATACATACATACCTGCATAAAATAGGTATATGTATGTACGTATGTATGTATGTATCTCCCATAACTCAAAAACGATTAGCCGTAGGATGATGAAATTTTGGACTGCTGTAACATCTAGTTGTGCACCTTCCATTTTGATTGCAATCGACTGGACCAAAAGTGTCCCAAAAAGCCCAAAATCAAAAAGGTTTTGGATTTAGGCTTTTGGATTTGGGGGGGGAGGTTTCGTAAATACGTATGTACGTACGTGTTGGCGTGTTTGAAGCTTATCAACATTTAACTGGATAAACTGATTTTGATGAATTTTTGTACAGATTCTCATGAATATTGGGCAATTTGATAAAAAAAAGTTGTTTTTTTATTTTATATTGTTATGTTATAAATAATAATAAAATTTTGGGATCAATATTTCCAGCGGGTGGGGTATATAAGTTTTTTTGGGACGTTTTGTAAAATTTTGAGAAAATTTTACAAACGTAATCCTACTTTTTATTAAGTTTTCAGTACATACATGCATGCTTAATTCCAATTTTAAAAAAACTGGTCTCAAGATTTCCACTTCTCCAAAGATTGAAAAAGCTATCTTCTACTTAATGCATTATTTTTTATGTTTTCTTAGGCATAATATATGCAGTATATAAAAAAAAATAAACCTTTGGGGCAATATTATGGATGAGGGAGCCGATCAAAGTTAAAAAAATTTATTATTTGAATTTTTAAAAAAATTTATATTCTATCAAAATTATATTCTATTTAGAGTATAATTGCTTAAAAAAAAAAAATAATTTTATTTAAAAACTTTGGATCTAATTTGTTCCCTCTTACTTGTGATTACTTCATACAAACAATTTACTTTTCTGGCATCATAATTGTAAAGCTATGTTGAAAGAAAGAAAGTATGGTATCAGTCAAGAAATGGGGTATGGATTTTGTTTTTGCACTTCATGACGTTCAACAACCCAAAAAATAAATGGAGAATGTTCGTACGTCAGTATGTGCACGTATGATACACGTACGTACGTGTATCGGTGTATTTGAAGCTTAATGATTTTTGACTGGATAAACTGATTTTGATAAATAGTTTTTTGTGTTGAATATTTTTAAAAACTCCAATTTATATTAAGCTTAGTACAGGCGTGGATGCTTATCTTACCATTTTTTAAAATAATGTTGCCCAAAATTCCTCCCCAAAAAAACGAAATAGATTATCTTTTTATTTTATTTAGTACATATTTTTCTTAAGTCTTCTTGGCCATAGTAATAGCTCAAATGACCTCAAAAAAATACTTAAGGCGCAATATTGTGGATGGGGGAGCCGAATAAAGTTTAAAAATATTGATTTTTTAAAACTTATTTTGTTTATTTAAATATACAATGATAATTTCAGGTCGTATAAAATGATTATTCCTAAAGCCGCACCCTACTAGCAATTTTAAAACATACTGTACTGGAATTATAAGTGTTCCTCTGTAAGGAAGTTGTTATGCTAGAGACAGAGCGATTGATGAATGTACTGAAACGTCATTTAATTAGAACTGATACTCAGTAGTATTACTAAGCGTTGCTATAACATCAAGATACTACTAGCTACCAGCATGACACAATCAAATTATTTCTGTGGCACACTCACCAGGTCCCATCAGTATTTTGAATTTCTTTTTCATTTTGTCTAGAATAAACCTAAGTTGACCTTACATCAAACACACCCTACGTAACCCTAAATCTGTATCATTACTTTTTGAACCATCCCAGTATCTATCGGCTACAATTTCTGCTAACCTTTTGGGTAACCTGTAATACTTAAAACGTATTTCTAATGCTTGGATATTGATAAGTTAAGAATTGGGAAAATATAATTAGGAGTATAAATAGGTAGACCAAATATTTTCTTAATAAAAAGCTTTTGAATGTATTCCAATTGTTTTCCAACAAAACTTAGGCCTTGTGTAAAACCATCGTCCTACAGTCAGGGTCAAACCCATTCCGTTTCGCAATATTCTTTATCAAATCCACCCGTATTGAAACATTTTTTTCTAAAAATCAATATAATTTAAAGACTAAACTGAACTTGAATATTATTTTGAATAAAAAGTAAGATAATCGATACATATTATCGATAATACCAATAAAGAGTAATACAAAACTATATTAACAAATGTATAAAATAAAATAAATTTAAAACTAGCATAATATAATGTATTAAAACATATAAATAGTTTACAGGAATGATAAGATCTACCTTTTTGTATTGCATATAAATCAAGAACACGTGTTTGCTATGTTGTAAGGAATTATTATTTAAAGATATTATCGTCGAGTTCTGTTTTCTACAGAAGATTATTTGTGAATTATTCATGATGAATATGTATATATATATATATATATACATATATATATATAGTAGTTTATATCTTTATAAATGATATTTATATTATAATATTAAGGAATAGTATGGGAAACTTTAAGGAAAAATAAAAATAAATAAAAAATGTATAAAAATCTATAATTTTGTCGTTAAGTATGAGCATAATCAAGCAATAATATTACATTATAACTTGCCTATTTTAGCTTGTAAATTTATATTTAAATTTTGTTATTTTACTTGTGCAATATGTGTAATGGGATAGGGTACTGCTGTTAAAAGAACAATAATAAATTTTATTTTAAAAACTCTGATTTTTTTAATTCACCACAGAAGTTAACAAAGAAACATGTGCTTGGGAATATGATAATGGAAATTTATGGCTTATGAAAAATGCCAGCCTGATAGAGATTCGAACCCAGAATCCTTCAGATGAAAGGCCGAGTCGTTACAATTTTGCCAAGTAGATCGGCAATTTAATAATAATTTTTTTCTAAAATCTTAGAAATTTTTTGTAATAAATACTCATCTTTATGACTTTCAAACGCTTTTGATGAAACGATATCTATTATCATAACAAATAAAATGTGACAGCAGCGTTGCTATACTTTCCCGGCACTAAGAAATTGAAGCTATACTTCAAAAATAGTTTCTGGAACGATTTTATGATTTTCCCTTAAATTTAAATATGAGATTATTTGAATGTAGGTGTAAAATATATTTCCAAATAGTTTTTTCTAAATTTTACAATAATTTATTAAAAAGATTGAATCATTTTATTAACAATGACAAATTTTGAGTTTTTTAAACGATTAAAGTAAACAATTTTTAAGAATTAAATTATAAATTCTTAGTGTGGGAAAGGTGAATTTTTTAAAAACTGTGATCTGTGTATGTAGTAACTGTAGTACTGATACGAGTTGTTTTAAACAATTCAAAAAGATGTACTTTAGTTTTATCACTAAATATTTTCGAATTATTGGGTCAAGTATTCGAAAGTCAAAAATATTTTCAAATTTGTATGCTAGACAATTTTACTAGGATATCTGTGGGAATATTTTTAATGTACTTCTATTTTCGGCTGAAAAAAATAGTAAATTTGTATTTTTGTGATTTTCTGGTAGGGAAAAATTTAGTAATTTTCTTTTTATTGAAATTTTGTCTATTAAAGCGGTCAATCTTTTTTTTTCGTAAACAGCCTAAATAAAAAGTAAGAAATGAAAAAAATAATTATGGTAATAATTTTTTTTTCATATCATAATGCTGCAAGTTTAAATCTGTTCATATCTTTAAAAAAAAAAAAAATTAACTTTTGTAAGAAAACATTTTTGCTAAAATACCCATGTAAATATTTAAAATTTTATTTTGGTCGAAACAACCCCCCTCATTTTTTTTACATTTTTTTCAAAAATTCATTACATACTTTCCCATCGAAGCTACTACCGTCTACCAAATTTGAAGAAAATCGGTCAACGGGGTCCAGAATTATAACATCAACCCACCGGGTTGGTGTCTTCCCAAATCAGTTGATTTGGAAGTCGAAAGTTCCAGCATTCAAGTCCTAGTAAAAGTAGTACTTTTATACGGATTTGAATATTAGATGGTGGATACCGGTGTTCTTTGGTGGTTGGATGGGTTTCAATTAACCACACATCTCAGAAATAGTCGAACTGAGACGGTGCAAGATTACACTTCATTCACACTCATACACATCATCCTCTGAAATTGTAATGCCCAGAGGCTAAACAGAAAAAAGAATGCAATTATAAGACCATATTAAAAAACATATTATATAATCACAAACGTCTAAAAAACAAAATTTTTTTGAACTAAGGAACAGTCGAATAAAAAAAATTTCGCAGACTATTTACAATTTATTTAAATCTATTGGTTAAATTTTTGTTTAACGTCGTCTAAAGGCACAAAACTTAAAAAAAAAAAATAATTTTTTAAAATTCTTTTTTTACCGATCTGTACTATTTTCTCGTTATAGGTATAGCAGAATATATAATTTATAGCCGGGAAAGTAATATATATTAGTGATATCTTTCACCAATTACATAAATATGCAATTAAATTCGATTATGTATGAAGAATATCACTGCTGTTTTATCGTATTAGTATAATTATTATTTATAAATGATTTTCTATCATATAATTCGTTTATGATTTTAGTAAAAAAAAAAAAAAAAATTAAAATTAGCTTAAAATATACAAAAATCTATTGAGTAAAACCTTTTGAAAGTTGGTATTTCATGAAAATTTATTAATTTTTTTATACACTCTTATTAATCAGATTTTAAATATAGTTGTTAAAACAGATCCGTTGTTGAAGGCCTACCCGAACAACCAATCCCATAATTATTTAATGAATAAGTTTAGAATTCTTATTTTAAGAATTTAGAATGTAAAAAAAAAAAATTAAATATTGCTATTTTTATTCTCTGGAAATTATACTGATGTTCGCGATACAAAATTTTGCAATTATTGGCTTCGATAACACGTTGAATATTATCTTTCAATTCATCCAAAATGGTGTACTTTCCTTTGTATGTAGCAATATATATAACCGGGAAAATAATATACTCAAAAAGGGTTTTCTTAAACAAAAGATCCTGGGGTTTTTCAATAGTAGTAGATTATTTTCTAATTTGATGGACCTGTTTTCAAATCCCAGAGTATGAGTTGTATTCACTTAATTAAGATGGGGAGCGAACGTTGAAAAAAGTTTGTATTTCAACTTAGTTTATTTTAATGTAAGATCAAAAGGTAATTTTCTTTGATCCTAAACACTGCAACTTTATTACTACTCAAAATTTGTAAATAGACATTATTAGTAATGAGCTATTTTCATATATATAAAACATATTCATACCTTAGTTATTAATTATTTAATTATTTATTACATTGTTGAACTTCTTTATATTTCCTACATCTAAGAAATCCAAAAAAAAGGGAATAAATTTAGCATACTGTATTTTGCTTATTAATGAAAAAGAATCAAATAAAAAATCTACTAAATTTGAAAGGAATTATTTTCTTATTAAACTTTCAACCCGAGTCAAAGTAATATGACCTTTTTTTATAGATATCAATTTTGAAAGAAAATCTTCGTCTTCTTTTAAAAATAAAATATTTTGTAATATAATACGTACATAAATATATATATGTCACATTGAAATAATGAATAATAAAATCATATGCTCGAATAATAAAAATAATGAGTTATACTTGAGCCTATAATGCCATACAAGGTCAATGAACTGAATTGTGTTGTTAGGTGAATATTGTGTACGAACCGACGGCTTAACAACAAAACAAGACATAGATTGAGAATACTGATGAAGAGTAGGTAAGTAGTGGTGTAGAATATGATGAAAAAGAAAAAGAAATGAGCTAACTATAAAAGAGAGAAGTAAAGAGAAAAAACTATTATAGTCTTACAGAACTAACATTAGAAAACAACGACTATACTAGTCGCTTTAAATCAAATCCTTTACAACACTTACAACCGAACCCATCCACAACTAAGAAGACCAGATAGATAAAATTATAAGGCCTATCCAATGAATCTACACGTGTGTTCGTGTATACTCCCAGCAGGATTTGTAAATTTAATTCACAACAAATAAACAAACAACAAACATTAATTCTATTAAAACAGAATTCCTGTGATGTGTTGTTTGTATCAGATAGAAAATAATATATACCTATACTTGTACGCCCATGTCCAATATGGGGCGTTACATTAAAATGAAATTCTATTGAATTTTTAATTAAGAATTTATTTTTTGTTTAATTTTAACATAACATTAATTAAAAACAAAAAATAATAATTCCATTCATAAAATGCAACCACATTATACTATTTATTAATAGCAATAAGAATTATAAAAAAAATGTATAAATATCTATTATCGATCATATTTTTTTTTTGTCTTCAGTAATTTACCTGGTTTGATGCAGCTCTCCAAGAGATTCCCTATCTAGTGCTAGTCGTTTCATTTCGATATATCCCTTACATCCTACATCCCTAACAATTTGTTTTACATATTCCAAACGTTGCCTGCTTGGACAATTTTTTCCTTCTACCTAACCCTCTAATATTAAAGCGACTATTCCAGGATGTGACCTATAAGTCTGTCTCTTCTTTTTAACTATATTTTCCCAAATGCTTCTTTCTTCATCGATTTGCCGCAACACCTCTTCATTTGTCACTTTATTTACCCATTTGATTTTTAACATTCTCCTATAGCACCACATTTTAAAAGCTTCTAATTTTTTCTTCTCAGGTACTCCGTTTGTCGAAGTTTCACTTCCATATAAAGCTACGCTCCAAACATATACTTTAAAAAATCTTTTCCTGATGTTTAAATTAATTTTTGATGTAAATAAATTATATTTCTGACTGAAGGCTCGTTTCACCTGTGCTATTCGGCATTTTATATCGCTCCTGCTTCGTCCATCTTTAGTAATTCTGCTTTCACAGTAACAAAATTCTTCTACCCCCATAATTTTTTCTCTTCCTACTTTTACATTCGGTGGTCCATCATCGTTATTTCTACTAGATTTCATTACTTTCGTTATATATATATATATATATAATTTTTTTATTTATTTATGTGTGATCATTACTATGACTATGTTACGCTTTCACGACAAAACTACTGTACCGATTGAGCTAGAAATAACAAAGGAATATTGCCGTTGAAATTTATCCAGATGGTGGCCGTTTTAATGGCTTATGACAAACACCGAATTATATTCCTTACCGATAAGCAACTTTACTATGACCAAACCGTTGGTCAAATCGAATTTGTGGAGGACTTGCAGTATTAGAAATTAAATTTTCTATAAATAAGGTCTTGTTTTCGATATCGTTTTTGGCTATCGATAAAAGTAACTTTAAAAGTGCAACGATGTATAACCTAGATTACTATACATTTGCCCTTCATCTTCAAGCGCCTCCAGTTTACATTTAAAGTTGCTTTCTCGTTGACAATAAATAAGTGACAAGGGCATACGCTTAAAGTGGCTGGTACCCACTCGGAGAGTCAAATGCTTTTCCCATGAACAAGTATATGTTCCAGACTCTCCTGTGGGAACAATCTGTTATATCCACTCTAGAGATAATAACTATAAATATTATATACATTTCCATTCCTTAGATTATGTTCATAAACTGTTCCTCAAAAAACATAAAAAAAAATTAAAAAAAAAAGAAAAAAACAAGCATTGTACGGTCACCTCCTTATTGGGTAAAATTTAATTTTTACTTCCTTGTATGAAGTAAAGTAAGTATTGTAATCGCGAAAAATTTCACTTTACACATTTCAATGCAAATATACATTTTGACCATCCCAAATATCATTTTGACTAGTTACAACGTGACGTCTGTACGTACGTATGAATCTCGCATAACTCAAAAACGATTAGCCGTAGGATGTTGAAATTTTTTAGATGTAAAACATTTACTTGTGCATCTCCCCATTTGATTGCAATCGACTTGTCAAAAAATGTCCAAAAAAGCCCAAAATTCAAACAATTTGTGTTTTTGACTTTTTCTTAACTGCAGTACTGAGCCCTCATTAAGAGCTTTTTAACGATGTCATAAGTGATACTTGTATTCACTGGTTCCAGAGTTATAGCGAAATAAAATTTTAATTAATCAAATATTTAGATCTTACAAGGGAAAGGGCACACCTGATCGAATTCAACTTTATTTCCTTTTTTTACCTTTTTTTTTAAATTTAAATATTAATAAATTAACGTTTAATTGTAAAAACATTTTTACAATAAATAAAAATACATATTAAAAAAATCACAATTGAAATAAAATCTTACGTACTTTTGATAATGTGTATATGTAATTTAATACGCTTACAAAGAAGTCATGTGGTGTCCACAACAAATTTTTTACTATACATAGGTCGAGTAACCGACTATACTATTTTTAAGATGGGGACGACTATTTTGAAACGTGCATTATTCAGATCACTCAAAGTTTCAGGTCCTGTGCTGAGAAAACTGTTGGTCTGAAGAAATTACAACTCACTGCCAGTTTTCATAAGCTGAACTGGCTTTAATTAATTATTCTTTATAAGTATTATTCTCACTACCATGAGGATAATGAACACTGTAGTGGTCCAGACGGAGAAGCTCTTTGGCTAATCGAGCTCTGACCGATTAGTAAGTGTATATTATGTATATATATATATATATATATATAAATTAATATTCCTATACAAATTGTCTTAAAATAAACGATAAGGATTTCAGGACATGTTCTGCAAGTGAAAATAAGAAAAACGTTCATATTAACATAAGTTCAGAAGCGCTTCGCTTTTAAGCTACAGCTTGCGGAAAATTTCACCCTGATTTCCGCCCCAAAGGTAAAATACAGCCATTGGAACTTAAATAAATGTGTAAATTTAATGGTTTCATATGGTTTTTGACCTGAAAAATAAAGTTTCCAGAACTGAATAATCTTTTTTTTTAGAAATTTACAAGAAAATAAAAAAAAATTGCTGTGACAAACACATTATTTTAATTTTGGCGTATAATAATTTCATTAAATTGCAGATAGATAAGTAGAATTTTGCCATAAAATTTGTAGAGAATGTAATTATGAGAAAATCTAAGTAAGCAATCATCTGCCTGGTGACAGCTCCCTTATGCCATCACTATCTCATCCATTATTATAACAAACCTTCTCTTTCGTCTCCATGTAGTTTCCAAACTTCATCTGTTAACTTCATCCCTCTTCTTTCTCGCTTCCTTTCTCTTTCAACTGACCTTTCGAACGCACTTGTCAAGATTCCTCTTACTCTTAATCATATTTATAACTGGTTTCCTTTTCTTTTGTGTACTTCCAGCCAGCAGTGCTTTCTTCTTTAATTCTGTTCATTCCTTACTTATCCTACCGTATTACATTTTCCATTCTCCTAAAAATCCATAGTTAAAAGGCTTAATCCAGTCCCTCATCATCCATGCTTCACTTTCATACAAGACACTCCATATTTGACTAACCTCTTCCTTCATTCTAAGCCTAGACTTTTAGTACATTGTAGTTTCCTGTTCTTAGTGAAGGCTTCCTTTGATATCGGTATCCTTCCTTTTATTTCAATTTAGTAATTTCAACTTCCTGCTAAGTTAAATCGATTAAGCATCAGTAGAAGTTTAAGGAATTTTTAATTTTATTAAAACTACAAAGGAGAAACCACGCAAAAAAACATACTGTATTTTAATTTTAAACCATAGAAAAAATCATTTCAATACAGGAAAATTTCTAGATACAAACGTTTTTCCGTTTCTTTGCGAGATATTCCGTATAATTATGATTACGTTGAAATAACCATACAAACAGAAACATGACTGGTGTTTCACTTATATATAAAATCAATTGTTATACTTACATTTGGTTGTAGTTCAACAAGGAAATTGAAATAAAGACCGTTAACGACCTGTTTTCTTTCTTTCAAACTTACTAATTCATGATTTAAAAAAAAGATTCATTTCAAAGAATAATATAATACATAATGAATATTTAGATTATTATATAATGAAATTATGTGGCGCTGATCGCCCTTTACCGATTAAGAACGAGATTAAATGGCATCAATGTGTAAATTAAATGGAATCAAAATCATCATGCTAATTTTCATTAAAATCGGTCGATCCGGATTGTAGAACCAAATACAGGTAAACATACATAATTTCTTTCGGAATTCTTCAATAATAAAATTTTGTTTAGAGTCACGAAACGTCAAGATCTATAGTAACCTTAACATGCAAAATGCGACACGATAGGTATACTTTTCTTTTTATACTATACAATATATAGCTATGGAATAACTATTTAGCCGGAAACATTAAACAAAAAATTATATTTGTAAAATTAATAGCTTAAAACATTTGTAGTAAGCTAAATATTTATATTAATTTTTAACTAGTTAGAAACGTATCCATATTCATGTATACGAGTACATCGTAATGACATATCTTTAAGAATAAAAAAAAATCTAGATTTTAATGGGAGGGAACCTATCTATCTCATTACCGTAGGCTGTAGTCAGATAAAAAGAAATAGAGGGACGTTTTATTTATTTTCAATAAAAAATATTTTAATAATAATTAATAATTTAATACACAATAATAGGATGTCATGGCCTATACATCAATTTTATTATGTAAAGAAAGAAAAAAAATGTATATACATATTTATATATACGAACATACAATCATTAAAAAAACTGAAAAAATCCTGATTCAGTAATCCTATTTTAAAAAACCAAATTATAATTATTATATAATGAGCTAGTTATTCGAATGACCAGATTATTTTATAGTATATACTCATATGCGAAAAGATAATATTAGCTGTGATGTAGCTTATTTCTAACCGCTCTATAATTAAGACTAAGTTAGAATATTATCATTTTGCAAAAAAAGGAAAAAGGAATTACGTGTAAATAACCTGTATTATGCATAAATTAAGATATAAAACATAAAAATGAATAAGTTTAATCAATTTTATGAGACATAATGATATTTGACGTAAGCATCATCCCAGTTAAAACATGAATAAAAAAGGTCTTGTATATACATACATAATAACAGAATACTACCACTAATATAGGTAACAGGAACGATTATGGTGATTAATTTGGCAGCAAGCCGGAATTTTTGCTTCCCTCACATTTTATTCGAAAAGATTATGAAAAACACGTCTACGTAATTGTCTAATTAAGAATGCTGAAGTACATACAATTTTTTTCAAAAAATGGAAGTCTGCATAAAAAAGTCAATTAAAAAATTTTACTATTTGTACTACTTAATTTTTGATCAAAGTGATCTAAAATTATTCTGAAAATCCTACATTCCAGTTCTCGTAATCTCTTTTATGTTTTTTTAATAAGACAAAAAATATAATAATTTTATACTGATAACATAACAGTCCTAAGCTGTTGGTAATGAAAATGGAAAAGAACGCAGGAGATAAACAGTTTGATTTCAGAAAACGGAAAGAAATTAGAGATGCCATCCGGGAAACTAAGAATGGTTGGATAGAAAAATATTTAGAAAAAGGAAGAAGAATGAGTCTATAATTCAGAGATCTAGAGAAGGCTTTGATAAAGTTAAATGGAACAAAATGATGGAGATTCTTAAATAGAACTGAAAAACAGAAGGTCTATTAAAGCGAGAGAAACAGAAGCAATCAAAAAAAAAAAATGATTGGCTAGAGGATTGAGATATTGGTCGAGGATGCTGCCTCTCACGTACAGGATTCAATATTTACGTTGGAGATACAATAAGGAATATATTAGAAGAAAGAAAGAAAGAACACGCGTAGGGGGACGGAGAATAAGAGACAGTAATTCTAGCTGATAGCATACTCGCGCTTCAATGATTAACATACCTGGAGGAAGAAATGAAAAAATATAGGAAAAATTAAAGTAATGGAAGTAAACAAAGAGGTTTTAGTGGGAAGGAAAAGTAAAACGAAGAGAAATATTATAGTTGTTTGGGGACTGGAAGAGCGGAATGAAAATAAAGATAGCAAAGGAAGCCTTCAGTAAGACTAGGAAATTATTACGTATATAAGTCTAAACTAACAGTAACGAAGAAACAGCCAAGTGCTAACTCTGTATGAGTAAAACTAAGTAATTAGTAAAAAGAATCTGAAGTGGACAACACATGACTTCATTATAAGACTATTAAATCACATAAACACATTTTTGTAAAATGAAAAGTAGATAAAATTTATTTCATTAAAAACTTCGATATTTTTTTATTTTATTTTTTTTATTACTGAATTATTTATTATATATCTTAATTTTTTTTTTGCAATGAGATTCGAACCGATGTGCCTTCCCAATGTAAGATACAAATATCCCATTAATTAAAATTTGATTTGACTATAAATCTGGAACCAATGAAAATAAGTACCACTTATGACATATCGTTGAAAAGCTCTTAATGAGGGCTTATTTACTACAGTTAAGAGAAAGTCCAAAATCTAAATATTTTGGTGTTTGGGCTTTTTTGGAGACTTTTTGTTCAGTCGATTGCAATTAAAGAGGAAGGTGTACAACTAGATGTTACAACAATCCTAAATCCAAAATTTCAAAATTTTAACAAAAACCGTTAATTGTTTTTTAGTTATGCGAGATAAATACGTATACTGACGTCACACCGGAACCAGTCAAAATGGATTCAGGGATTATCAAAATGGATATTTCCGTTGAAATCTGAAAACCAAATTTTTTCGCAATCACATTATGTCCTTTACTTCGTACAAGGAAGTAAAAACAAAAAAAAAACAACTATCGTTTATTTTTCCTAATTACTGAATTTTAAAGATTATTAATAAAATCTATAAAAAAATAAATAAATATGAATATTGTAAAAGAAAGCTAATTTATTAAGACTTCAAATTGTATGACATTTACGAATACTTTTCAAATGGTAAATATTTGTAACCGGTATAAAAAAGGTTTTTGAAATGATATTTCTGTTAATATGTAAGCTTTTAAGGACAAAAAAATAATTTTAAGGACGCTGTTTTGCAACTTTCTGCTTCACAAAATGAAAGTAACATATATATATATAATTATACACACATAGTGTCAACATGTTTACTTTTAAGGTAGTAGCATGTATGACTTTGTAATCTTAAATTTAACATTTTATGATAGATTATATACTGTATTTCATATAGTCACATATTAAGGTCTCGGCCAAAAATATTAGTACTAATAAATGTGATTGTTTTTGGTAGAGAAAGTTATAAATAAAAAGATAAATAATAAAATAAAAAAGATTCAACTTAGATAATATAAACAGATGGTTTTATAGTGAATGACCAATACAGTCAGTTTACGTCAATGTATTGCGGATTGCTCAATCTAGTAAATATGAGGCGCGGCTAGAATCTAGAAAACAGGCTTTAGTGTACACATCACTGTAACTAGAAAAGTAACCTTGTATTACAAGTGAACGTTGCGTGTCGATAAAAAAATAAATTATTCTTTTTACAAAGTTTTTATGAAAAGAAAAATACAATTTTTTTAAATTAATAATAAATACCTACCGTTAAATTTTTCTTAAATGTAATATAATATATTAATACCACCTGTTATATAATAAAATAACAAAATTAATATTAAAGTAACAATGATCTGAACTTGAAAAATATGAAAATCATAAAAAAATGAAATCCCAAGTAATAGCGAAAACTTTCAGGAGTGGAAAAAGAATTTAAATTAAATTTAATGAAAATTAAAAAAAAATAACACTACAGACGTTTACCAAACCTTTAAAAATAAAACGAAAGAACATTGATCTCAAAACCTACGCTTTAAAAAATACGTCGGGAAATTATGCTTTTTTTTTGTCTTCAGTCATTTGACTGGTTTGATGCAGCTCTCCAAGATTCCCTATCTAGTGCTAATCGTTTCATTTCAGTATACCCTCTACATCCTACATCCCTAACAATTTGTTTTACATATTCCAAACGTGGCCTGCCTACACAATTTTTCCCTTCCGATATTCAATTTTTCAATCCAATATTCCCTACACAACCTGTCCTTCCAATATTAAAGCGACTATTTCAGGATGCCTTAGTATGTGGCCTATAAGTCTGTCTCTTCTCTTAACTATATTTTTCCAAATGCTTCTTTCTTCATCTATTTGCCGCAACACCTCTTCATTTGTCACTTTATTTACCCATTTCATTTTTAACATTCTCCTATAGCACCACATTTCAAAAGCTTCTAATCTTTTCTTCTCAGATACTCCGATCGTCCAAGTTTCACTTCCATATAAAGCGACACTCCAAACATACGCTTTCAAAAATCTTTTCCTGACATTTAAATTAATTTTTGATGTAAACAAATTATATTTCTTACTGAAGGCTCGTTTAGCTTGTGCTATTCGGCATTTTATATCGCTCCTGCTTCGTCCATCTTTAGTAATTCTACTTCCCAAATAACAAAATTCTTCTACCTCCATAATCTTTTCTCCTCCTATTATCACATTCAGCGGTCCATCTTTGTTTTTTCTACTACATTTAATTACTTTTGTTTTGTTCTTGTTTATTTTCACGCAATAGTTCTTGCGTAGGACTTCATCTATGCCGCTCATTGTTTCTTCTAAATCCTTTTTACTCTCGGCTAGAATTACTATATCATCAGCAAATCGTAGCATCTTTATCTTTTCACCTTGTACTGTTACTCCGAATCTAAATTGTTCTTTAATATCATTAACTGCTAGTTCCATGTAAAGATTAAAAAGTAACGGAGATAGGGAACATATCCTTGTCGGACTCCCTTTCTTATTACGGCTTCTTTCTTATTACGGCTCCTTTCTTATGTTCTTCAATTGTTACTGTTGCTGTTTGGTTCCTGTACATGTTAGCAATTGTTCTTCTATCTCTGTATGTGAACCCTAATTTTTTTTAAATTCTGAACATTTTATTCCAGTCTACTTTATCAAATGACTTTTCTAGGTCTATAAACGCCAAGTATGTTGGTTTATTTTTCTTTAATCTTCCTTCTACTATTAATCTGAGGCCTAAAATTGCTTCCTTGTCCCTCTACTTTTTCTGAATGCAAATTGGTCTTCTCCTAACACTTCCTCCACTCTCTTCTCAATTCTTCTGTATAGAATTCTAGTTAAGATTTTTGATGCATGATTAGTTGTCAAACTAATTGTTCTAAATTATGCTTACTTAAATAATAATATATATGAAAAATTTTAGTAAATTATTTGAAAAAACTTTTAAATTTTATGAGTGTCAAAATCTAATAATAGAATTTAACAGGTGGACTGCCACGAGACATCAAATGATGTTTCAGCCAGCTATCCGTCATTGCTATTAGACGTAATCTGATGTCTCATGTTCGCAATCCAATACTGTTGTAAGACATCAAATGATGTCTCAATGTAATGTCACACTTAAGATGCAATATTATTGTTCATTTAAAAATTTTTTTGTACCATTATATATTATTTTAAAGATAGAATTTTGTATGTTATTGTGGTGTACAGACGTTTTTGTTTAATTTCAAATCAAAGAATGTCAAAAAATAAAAAATAAATATAATTGAAAAAAGTGTTGTAATAAAATGTGAATTAATCTTAGTTGTTTACTGATTAAGTTAGTTATACTTTAATACAAAGTACTATTAAAAAATATTAAATTCAAAATTTACTTTAAAAATCTCAATTCAAGGCATAATTATCAGTAAGATTTGTTACGTTAGTGATTTTGTTACGAAGAATAATTTATGTTAAAAAAAGTATAGCAATTAATAAAAATCGTATTCAAACAATTCTGGAGTTGTAGAATTAAAAATAAATACCATCAATTGTTAGTAAGTAAATTAAAATATGTTAAACATTCTGAGAATCAATTGGGGTGTTTCGTTTCCCACGGTTGCTATGAGACACAAATTGATCTCAACTTTATATTTGAATATTTAAAAAATTAAAGTTACAAAGTGAAGTCGGTATCAAAAATTACTAATAAAGTAACAAAACTTTTATTGAAATTGAAAAAAAAAAATTGCAGCACTGGTGGATATTTTTAGCAAATTAATTATAGCAGCCTTGGAAATGTTGCATTTTTAAATGTGGCACTCAACTTCTTAACTTTAATGGAAAAAATCCAAATTCTAATACATTTTGTTATCAAGAAAACAAATTGTTAAAATTAAAAATAGTAAAGCATATGGAGAAGATTCCATAACAGCAGAACTTAATAAACAACCTATACAACATTTTTCAAAACATTTGGCAAACTAAAAAATCCCAGAAGAATTGAAAATTGCATTAATACACTCATTACACAAAAAAGGAAATAAAGATAACACCCAATAAGTAAATATGGCAGTATCAAAAAGGTATCGAAAAAGTCTCTTTTTATTGTACTGTATAAAAAGTTACCCAAAACTTCAATAACAGGGTTGAAAAATTATAGGTGATAACTTAGGAGAATATCAAGATGATTTTAGAAAAGGAAAATCATGTTCCATTCAAGAAAGAGTATAAAAAGAAAAGAAACTAAAACTACAAAATTAAAGAAATCCGCTTAGGATACAGAAAAACAGATCGTAGAAAAAGAGCGCTTAACTTCTGTAAATGAAGCAAGCTTCTCCTTCATAGCAAAAATCAGAAAATGTCTACTAATTTCCATCGAAAAATAAAATTGTTTTATTTTAAAATATCAGTAAAGTTTTTAAATACAGAGATAGAATAAACAGAAAACGTCGATCAATTCAAATACCTTGATGAAATAATACAACAAAATGTTTTGGAAGAAATGGCTCTAGAAGAAGGAATAATAAAATTAAAGAAAGCCAAATACATTAACTTAAAACTTTTATAAGAAAAAATACTTTCTGGAAACGCAAAATTAAGACAGATCTTTCTAAAACAAGAGGTTTTATATGCTTCTGAATGCTTAATCTTAATCCTTTATTATGGTAAGATTAAGTTACCATAATAAAGGATTAGTAAAATAAATAGAAAAGTACGAAATAAATAATAAATAAATAGATAATAAAGGATTAGTAAAATAAATAAAAAAATAGAAAAGTACGAAAGTTCAATATTGCGGAAAAAGATGAAGAAGGCTAAAAAAATAAAAACCATCGTAACAAACAGGAAAATTGTTTAACTTAATTAAAAAGATTTTAATTTTATAGCTACGTTTAAAGAATGAATATAGTACAATAACAAAGAAAATATTCAACAACTTCGAAAATAAAAAAGTAAAACTGAAATGGTTGATAACTTAAAAGATTAAAAAGTCTCCAAGTTTTTAAAAATTAACAATTTTTCTTTTTTCGTCTGTCTAGCATTTACAATTTGTACCTCATAGGGAACACAAGTAAATTTGATTAATGATAATCACGTAACAAATAGCCGCACATCAAAAACATAAAAGTATTCCGTAACAAATTTTCTCCCAAAAAAAGAGGTACAAAATGAACACAAGAAAGAAGTGAAAAATACTCAGAAGGAATGAAAAATATTTGTGGATAACATTAAAATAAAACTAAATAAAATTGGTACGTGGTTCTTTAGCTGACCAAAATCGAAAACAAATAATAGCCAAAAACCTCCTTATACTAAATAAAATGATATAAAACTAATTCTTAAGTTACTTACTACATACGATCCAAAATTACTGAACTTGACTGTATTACCTGAAATAAAAAAAATAAATACAGTATTTAAAATTTAAATATGAAAATATATAATTATATAGAACATGTTACAAATAAACTATTTGTTAATAAGTTACAAAATAAAAAAAATCTTTTATTTTTTCCATTAATAATGAGAAAACTCCTATTTTAAAAAGAATAATACTTAAAATAAATTATACTACATCTATAAGGGAAAATACACGTAGCTTAGTGTTGCAGGTCAAAAATTATGGTTACCCAAATTTCTCAACATTTGGAGATCGCCTGAATTAAATAATGAACACGAAAATCTTAAGAAATATTTTGAACTAGCCGGCCCATCTAGCCAGAACCTGAACCATTGGGGTTCAGGTTAAGCCAGGTGAATTCCGGAGCCATTTCAGGGGCTCCTTGGAGCCTCCCGGAGTCAAGGGACCAATCCTACGACCGGGGAGCTCGCTTCGCTCACCATTCCCAATTTGCAAGGTGGACCGGAGACCTGGACCTGCTTCGGTCGCCATTCCCATGTACCCATAGGAGTATACTCCCTTCACAGTTTCATCAATCTGTTCTGTTCAAAATTTCATCAAAATCTGTTTATCCAGTGAAAAGTTATTAAGCTTCAAACAAGCCAACAAATGTACAAGCATACAAAAAAGGGTACCTATCCCTTCTTTTGTTTTTCAGGATCCTTGGGTCATGAAACGTCGAGAAATACAAGAAAAAACCCGTACCTCAATTTTTTATTGATTACCACACACACTTTCCTTCCTGCAGCATAGCTCTAGAGCTAAGATGCCAGAAAAATGTAAAAAAAGTACAGAAAAAAAGATTAAATGAAGTATAAATTCATTACGTCAATTAAACCACCCTTTTTATTATGATTATCTATTTTATATATATATATAGCAGAATGTATGCGCAAAAGCTTTTGTGCTTTGTCGTTATTTCCAACCTATTAAAACGGTAAAGTTATTGTAATAGAAATAAATGGAGACCCCATCTAATAGAGTTTAGCAAATTATCTTACCGAATATGGAAGCATTTATTTCTAGTCATGGCCATAACTCCTACGTATAATAATGTATATGCACATCAAAATTTATATTTTATCGTATTTATTGTATGTGTATTGCGTGTGTGTGTGTTGGGTGAAGAGGGAGGCGCGTGCGCAATCAAAATACAGGCCAACACACTTACTTCCGGAAATTTCTTAAACTTTTATTATTTTTTGGAAATCAAGGATTATAATGATCATAAACGAAAAGTCTTATTTAAAAATAATATTTTTTATTATTCTTTCTTATTATCTCAGAAAATAATAACGGAATCAGAAAATATATAAATAATTTGTTATAAAAAATAGCATAATTTTTTCTTTTTTAATTTCAATGTCACAGATGATTCATGCTGTAATTAAAAATTCCAGTTTAAACAATAAACAAACCTGGAATAAATTATAGTCGATTATTAACATTGAAGCCACTTCCGATATAACTTAAAACGACCTTGAAATTTTTCACCTTTTATAGAATAAAATATAACATTTCAAACAGACAATACATTTTGATAGAACATAAAAAAACTAATGATAACTAGATTAAAAAAAAAATAAATGATTGATGCTTGATAAATAAAAATTAGGTTTGAATTATTCTTTATGAGAGCGATGAAGACAAAGAAAAGGTTACTGGCATTGAAGAAACGGATAAACACACGCACACACACACACACACACACACACACACACACACACACACACACACACACACACACACACATATATATATATATATATATATATATACTGCCAAAAGAGAACTGCCAAAATTTGCAAATGTGTTTGTTTCAAAGACCCATTAGTACAAAAAAAAATACAAAAAAAATTAACGAAACTTCCAAAAGATGTTCATACGTAAATATGTGTGTTGTCCTACATTTTTATTAATATCTCCAGGCTGGCTCTACATAAATTCTTTGAAAATGCCTTAAAAAGTCTATATATGTGGTATTAAATTTTGAGCAAAATAAAAACAGGTAGTTTTTGCAATTTTGAGTTTACTTTTTATATAATAGCCGTAGAAAATTGCACTTTAATATAATGATATTAATTAGAAAATTGTTTAAAACTGCGAAGTTTTAATTCGGTCAGACTCACGGGTCGGAGGATATTCAACATTATTTCAAAATAGTTTTTGTGTCACATCTAGAAAATCAGGTATTTAATTATATTCCAGTTTTGGTCAGATTTTCAATCAAATAGGGCAAGGAAGCGTAACAGTACCAATTTTTTTAAGCAAACTATAAAGTTTTTTAGCTTTTATTGAGTAATATCAAAACAATCAAATTGGGCCAATTTATAGAAGTAAATATCCGAATTTGAAATATAAATATTTTTAATTTAAATTTTCAAGATTGAAAATACAATTCTTTTTAATAAAAAAAATAAACAAAATGTGCACTTTCAAAAAAGAAGGTCTCATGCGACCCGACTTACAATATTTTATTATTTCTGACACTTTATCTTTTTTTAAGGTTATGGCTGTTATAAAAATAAATCGATGTGCCTTTCCCTTATAAGATCAAATATTTCATTAATTAACATTTCATTTGACTATAACTCTGGAACCAATGGAAATAAGTACCACTTATGATATATCGTTGAAAAGCTCTCAATGGGTGCTTATTACTGCAATTAAGAAATCGTCAAAAATCTAATTTTGTTTTGGATCTTGAACTTTTTTTGGACACTTTTGGTTCAGTCAATAAAAAAGGAAGGTGCAACACTAGATGTTACAGCAGTTCTAAATCCAAAATTTCCTGAAAATCCTGCGGCTAATAGTTTTTGAGTTACGAGAGATACACACGTACATATGATATGTACGGTCGTCCGAAACTAGTCAAAATGGATTCAAGGATGGTCAAAATGGATATTTCCGTTGAAATATGAAAACGAAATTTTTCGCGATCACAATACTTCCTTTATGTCATACAAGGAAGTAAAACCAGTTAAACAATTTTTAAAATCGGTAACTATTTTTTTTTCTGTGTGCACCTCCAAGAGATTTTTTTGATTTTTCTACGTATACTTTGTTAAATGAAAAAAACTATAATAAACTTCCACCGAAATATACAACCAATAAAAAGTTAAATAAGACTTATATTAGTGGATTTGGGGTGAATTATAATAAAATTTTATTTTAATATAATTAAAATTTTTTAAAAAAGTTTTAAAAAAATCTTAAATATCAATATTTTTAAACTTTGAACGGCATCCCCAGCCACAATATTACCTCCAAAGAAATCTTTTGGGTCACTTGAGCTATTAGTATGCGCAGGATGATATAAAAAATTCCGTTAAAAATATGTTTTTAGATTTTTTGGGAAGGGAGAATTTTGGGCATCATTTTTTCATCTTCAATAAGTAAAAATGAAAAAAAATTAAACATATTTAAGTATAACTTGAAATTTTGTATATGAAAAAAAATTACAGAAAATAATGTTATTGTACTTTTTTGGAGAAAAAAAACAAATATTAAAAAAATTAAAACCGAAATTTATGTCTTATTAACCGTGTACGTAAATAGCAAGAAAAGAGATTTGGATCTAATATAACATAACAGCATTCGAATCAAAGAATGTATAAACAGGATATGTAAGTTTCATAAAATAACAAAACTATTACCATTCACAACCATGTTGAAATATATTCTATTCCTGAAAATCCCAAGTCAAGGAGTAACGTCTCGTGTTGCAAAACTTTCATTTTATTGCACGTACAAAGCAGTATATGAGAAACATATTTATGAATAGAACATTAGTTCTCTATGTCACGTTCTTACTTGAATCAAAGTCAGTAAATAATAATGTACGTAATTGTTAGTAAGCATACTGCTCAATTAAACATAAATTATATTGATTAAGCATTTTTTTTTGTTGAAAATTAGTACTTATTCAATTTACTGTGCCATATAAACTTTTAAAAAATTCCTCCCCTACCCACAGAAAAAATCGAATGAGATTTATACGAGTAAACACACATATAAAAAATTAATATTTAAAAGTTAATAACATAACAGAATTAATTGTTTAGTTAATTTTTTTTTTAATATTCTGGTAATCACTGAATATTTCTGAAAAACGGATTTTTTTTTAACTAAAGAAATGTACATTTTTTAATTTTTTATATATTTATATTAGATGTTTTAACTAAGAATCCTAAACCGGAGGTTTATAAGAATAATGGAAAAGAATGCAGGAAAGGAAATGTTTAGGTTCAAGAAAAGGAAAGGAATCAGAGATGCCATTGAGTTACTAAGGATGGTTGGAGAATGATATTTAGAAAAAGGAAGAGAAATGAATCTATGTTACAATTTTAGAGATGGCTTTTGATGGTGAACTGGGTGAAAATGACGGAGACTCTTAAAGAAAAAAAAGTAGAATGGAACGATAAAAGGATAATTAAAGAATTACACATGTAACAAGCGGCAGCAGTCAAAAAGAGTATGAGTAACTGGATGAGTTTAGGTCAAGTTGTTAGACAAGGATACTGCCTCTCACTTACACTGTTAAACATTTACATTGAAGATATGATAAGTGATGTATTAGACAAAGAAGAGAAGAAGGAATACGTAGAGGCGGAAGAAAATTAAGATGTACAAGATTTGATGATAATTGTAGCTACGGAACAATCATGTTTCATAGATTAAAATATCTGGAAAAAGGAATAAAAAAGTAAGAAATGAAAATACGTTTAGGAAAAATTAAAGTAGTGTAAATAGATAAGAGGATTTAAACAAGAGGATTGACAAAATGGTAAAAACAAAGAAAGAAAAGAAAAAGTAAAAAATTATAGAAATTTGGAAACTATGGTAACACGAACTAGAAGAGCGAAATGAAAATAAAATAAAGGATAGCGATGGTAAATGAAGCGTTCAGAAAGAAGAAAAAAGTACTACCTAGTAAAAGTCTGTCAAAGTCGTAGTCAAAGTCTGGATTTAGAGTTAAGAAATGCTAGCCGAATGCTATGTGTGGAGTGTGTTGATGTATGGGAGTGCAGTATGGACGATAAGGAAGTGGGAAACGGACTGGGTTGAGAATTCTGAGTTATGGATGTGAAGAAGGATGAAAGAAGTAAGATGTTAGGATAAAGTAACAATAAGGAAGTAATGAAACAGGTTAAAACAGAAACAGCACTTATGCTGGTAGTATTCAAAAGAAGAAAAGGAAACTGGTTAGTTTATGTAATCTGCACTGGAAGGATCAGAAGAAGGAGAAAGGAAGCGAACAAGAAGTTAATAGATGAGGTGAAGATTGAAAAATTCAAGGGAACGAAAGAGGAGACTTGAGACTTAAATGGATAGAGACAGCGGTGACGCTAGGCAGGACTTGACGCCAGGCAGAACCCCAGATGATGATGACTTGCATACTTTTACAGAATTAAATTTTATTGGTAATTTAACGAATTTATTCTATCTCAAACTTAAAAAAAAAACTACTTTGCTATAGTACAATTTGTATACGTCCTCTTCACAGCCACGTGTCCTCTTCACAATCACCAAACAGTGATTGGTTAACACCAATTACCCTTCGGGTGAGAAATCACCCTGTAGGTCTTCGAGAGTCGATCAAATACATCGGCATATGGATGGACTACCGGCGGTCATTCACATCTCATGTACGGGAAGCAAGCCAGAAGGCAGACCGGATGGTGACTGGACTGAACAACCTGATGGAGAGACACTGGAGGCTCCACGTACTTCGAAGCGTCCCCTGTATGCGTATGTGTGGTATACTTTGTGGTCCTATACAGAGTCCCGGTATAGCACAGGGCAATGGAAGTGGAACGCAACTGGCGCCTGCTGAAGGGGGTTCAGTGCCAGGTCGCGCTCCAGATGGCGGTGACGTATAGTTCCTTGTACGCAGAAGTCGTCATGGTCGTTGCGGGTATTATCCCACTGCAGCAGTTGGCTCGAAACAGGGTGAGACTCTACGAGGAAGGCGATCAGAAGGACTCTTTTATAACGATGATCATTGAATGGCAGGATTGGTAGGACGCTGCTGGCAAAGGTAGATGGACCCATCGACTCATCAGGGACATAAGACCATGGTTCGGGAGGAGTTTGGTGAGCTGAGCTATTGGCTCACGCAATTCCTGATCGCCCCAAAGCTTTTAAGACATACCAGTTTGAGAAGAGGAGGGCAGACGATGAGGAATGCCCATACTGCGGAGGCAGAGACACCCCTGAGCACGTGGTCTTCGAGTGCGGCCGGTGGAATCATTACCGTCAGGTATATGAACGGCTGTTGGGACCGCTGAGTGTGAAGAACATCATAGACAAGATGCTGACGAGCGAGCGTTGGTACACTCTGATCTCGCAATACGTAGCAGAGGTGATTCAGCAGTAAGATCATGTAGCGACGGGAGGGGGTGAGGGACAACCTTCTGTGGAGTCGTCGTTCGTTTGGGCTTGTTCGGATGGGCGGCGGTGAGGAAGCAGGAGGACTTCTGACCCCTCAAGCTGAAAAGATCGAGTGCCGACGCGGGTTCCCCCCTGAGAAAGCCCCCGTTAAAAGCCAGACATCAAACGACCGAGTCCCGGATACTGGGTTAGGGCGGCTTGGAACGGCGTAGCCGAGCCTGGCGCTGCTCCTTCCCTGTGGTTAGAAACGATGGCCCTCCCAGGGCCCAGTTTATGCAGGTCTAGTCCTGGGAGGCAGGGGAAAAACAGGTAACATGTGGAATCATAAGACCTTTGTTTATCAAAGAGGAATGGTATTAGTCAATTCTGATCAGTATACAACGTTGTTACAAAATCTTCTTGCTTCTGACTTGCTTCGTCATGAGATCGAATTGATTATGGTTGGTTCCAACAGGATGGAGAACAGCCCAAAATACAAGAGCAGCCATGGTGGTGGTTCGAGAAATATTTTCAGGACAAGTGATTTCTAAAGGACATATTTCATGGCCGTCACGTTCTCCAGATCTGTCAATATGTGACAATTTTCTCTAGGGATATCTAAAATCAACAGTATTTCTCAGTCAATCTAATAACCCTCCATACAAAAAGAAATCAAAGCAATCCCAGGCAACATGGAGAAAGCAGTGATGCGAAATGTGTGGGACAGACTAAACAGTTTTTAGAAAACAATGGATAGCATTTATTTGATATATTATTTAATAATAAAGTTACGCGGGATATATAAATAAAGTTATTTAATAATAAAGTTATGTTTGCTGTAATTAAATATTAAAACATACTTCGGTAAATAATATATTTTTAATTTCATTTTTAAAATCTTAGTTTTCCTTGATTTATATATTTTAATTCTTACTGAAGAACACTATGCCGGAAGAAGCATCAATAAGCCGGAAATATTTTATATTATATAATTTTAAGCAATTTACCGTTTAAGATGTATTATTGAAAATTAGTTTAGAACATAAATTTTGAACAACTGCATGACAGAGTTTCATTACGGTCACCTCAAACGACCACGTAGTTCTACTCTAATTTAAAAGATGTGAGAAAAAAATAAAATAAATTTCTTGTTTAGATATGACAATTTTAGTAATTAATAAAAAAAACTATTAAATTACAGAAGCGATTCGATAAAAAAATGAAATATTAAAACATTTTTAGGTAAAAATTATTTATAAAGTAGGTTACGCAAAATAATATCGAAGGATTAATTCGGTACTATATAAGCAAACAAAGTTTGCAGATCGTTTAGATTGTTGGAGTCAATTCAAGAATGTGAGATGTTAGTAAATAACAACGGAACGGACAGAGGACAGTGCCCATCTGATAACCTTTTACACTCTTCAACCTCTTTAGTCTCACAATATTATCCCTTTATCTGCTGCTGCTGTTTCCTTGAACATATCGTTCTCAGATATATATCTTCCGCAACTGTTATCAACTCAGTCATATATATGCGTGTGTACACATATTATTCCGACAAATATCATTCATCTCGTCTGAACAATACTGCCGACAACTATCGTGAATCTCTTTCTTAATAAGTTTAACGGCAACAACATGTATATATTTTATTTTTATTAAGTTGGCGTTCTGTTTTCTTAAGAAAAATACGCTATAATACACCCACTTATTAACTGGAAAAATACTTCTTTTGCACTTTAAAAAGATTAAAACTTTAATACGTAAAATATAACACAATGACCAAATATAGTATTAGTCAACAAAACCCACGCACGCGGGCGCGCACGCACATACACAAAAGAGAAACAAAACACGTACGTAAGGGAAGAAGGTCATTAAAGAAAAGAACCGTTAACCTATGATGATAATTTCAAACACTGTGGTAACCACAGATTAAAATAATTATTTCTTATCGGGCAAAAATAGTGTAAATAATTAAAAATAAATAGCCATAAATAAATATTAAGTAAAACCCTTATTAATAAAATGTAAAATTATGTGAATCAACTTGTTACAACAACAAACCACTCATTGATCACGGATTATATTTTTACGAATAAATTATAGCAGATTTTGCAATTTATTTTTAAAAAAAGTTTTCAATTTATTTAGTAAAAGGTTTAAGATTTTAATTAATGAAACTTCTTTTAATAAACAAATACAGATATAGAAAAAAATTAGAAAAACTAGAACTTTTTAACGGAATTATTGATAGTTTTAATTATTTTTTATTTATTAAAGAAAGTTTGTGTAAATATGTTCACCATATATTAAAATTTTAGGTTTACCATATAAGATTAAAATTCTAGTAAAAGTTCGTTGCTTTTATGCGAATATCAATACTAGACAATAGATACCACCGGTGTACTTTGGTGGTTGGAGTTCAAATAGCAATTCATCTCAGGATTGATCGGTCTGAATCTGTACAAGAGTACACCTCATTTTCATATCATCCTCATCTCATTAGACCGTAAATTGGTAGCTTATTGTTTACTAGTTGAACAGATTGCAACGTAGACTTTAGGAAAAATTATAATGATTTTCCATCGAATCTTGAGATGTACAATTTCCCTTAAAAGGTACAAAATAAGAGCAAAAGGAAAATGAAGAGAAAATATTCATTTTTTAATAATTATTTTATTTACTTTGATATATGGAATACGAAAGTGTAACAAAAAAGGCGCTACAAAAGAAAAAAATTTTAAATAAAATTTAAATTATCAGCTTGTTTATGTGTTTATTAAGAAAATATTGATGGATTGGTTACAGTTTAGTACTTGCCTTTTTCTTTAGTTGTAATAATAGTACAACTATTATATCTTTGTTATTTCTACTACATAGAAATAACAAAGATGGACCACTGAATGTGAAAATAGGAGGAGAAAAGATTATGGAGGTAGAAGAATTTTGTTATTTGGGAAGTAGAATTACTAAAGATGAACGAAACAGGAGCGATATAAAATGCCGAATAGCACAAGCTAAACGAGCCTTCAGTAAGAAATATAATTTGTTTACATCAAAAATTAATTTAAATGTCAGGAAAAGATTTTTGAAAGTGTATGTTTGGAGTGTCGCTTTATATGGAAGTGAAACTTGGACGATCGGAGTATCTGAGAAGAAAAGATTAGAAGCTTTTGAAATGCGGTGCTATAGGAGAATGTTAAAAATCAGATGGGTGGATAAAGTGACAAATGAAGAGGTGTTGCGGCAAATAGATGAAGAAAGAAGCATTTGGAAAAATATAGTTAAAAGAAGAGACAGACTTATAGGCCACATACTAAGGCATCCTGGAATAGTCGCTTTAATATTGGAGGGACAGGTAGAAGGAAAAAATTGTGTAGGCAGGCCACGTTTGGAATATGTAAAACAAATTGTTAGGGCTGTAGGATGTAGAGGGTATACTGAAATGAAACGATTAGCACTAGATAGGGAATCTTGGAGACCTGCATCAAACCAGTCAAAAGACTGAAGACGAAAAAAAAATAATAGTACAAAAGAAAATTACAAGGAAAATTGTGATGATAAAAAAAGGAGCCGACAAAAAGTTGAAAAACTTTTCAGGCTTTGACTTTTACTGATATTAGTTTCATATATGCTATAGAATTTTTAAATATTAATGTTTTAATAAATCATTCAGAGTACAATTGGAATTTAATAAAAATTTTCAGTAACATTTCGGTCAGAACTCCTTGATCAAATGGCGTTTTTTTATTATCTTAAAAATGGTGCAAAATTAAAAGATTATTTACTAAAAAAAAAAAAAAAAAAAAAATCAAAATTGTTAGTACAAATGTTGCATCCCATCTTGATCGACAAATTGGTTATATAACATAACAGCCTCCCGGTCAAGCATGGCATCTTTTCATACGCTATCAATTTCACTAGGCCATAACTGTTGTGCCTACTCTTTCATAACAAAAAAATAGTTACAACTTGCAAAATAGATGAAGTATCTAAAAATTATCAAAATTCAAATAAAATTTTAAGTTCTTAAGTTGGATCCCTATAAGGATCCCCCTTTTTTCAAAAGTCTTCATGTTATCTACATAAATAGATATAGTTGGATTTTCAATTTGGAAAATTAAAGTTTTAAAGAAAAAAATTCTTTACGTACGGTATCCACTTAGCCTCTATTTATTGGAGTAATTTATTTACTTCAATAAAGTGACCCGATTTGGTGCAAAAAAAATAAGAATCTTGATCCCTCTTGTTCGATGAGATCCAAAAACAGGACAGAGCTATATTTACCGGGTGGCTGAAAATAACTTACACCCCCCTCTCACGTTTTTTATAATTGATATAATTGGGTGCAGTTTGCGACATTCTTCCTTGTAACGAGAGTCTCTTCATTGACAACTTATCAAATAAAAATTAAATTTTTAAAGTTTCATATATAATGGAGTCTTAATGATTAAAAAAAAGAGTAATTTTTTTACGATATCACCACATAAGCTTGAAAAGGTTGTGAGTATGGAAATGGAATCTAGTAGCATATAAAAAATGCCGTGTCAGACCGGGATTCGAAACCAAGACAGCCGGATGAAAGGCCGAGAAGCTACAACTCCACCATAGAGACCGGCGGATAAATAATAATAATTTAATTATTTTTAAATTAAAGAGTTTAATTAAAAGAAGTGTTTGAAAAATCTTTATCACAATCCTTACTTCTTTGTACAAGTGTATTGTGATGGCGAAAAATTTTGGTTTTCATATTTCAATGGGAATATCCATTTTGACCATCCTTGAATCCATTCTGACTAGCTTCGGCTTGACGTCCGTATACACGTATGTATCTCGCATTAACTCAAAAACGATTAGCCGTAGGATGTTGAAGATTTTGGATTTAGGACTGTTGGAACATCTAGTTGTGCACCTTTCCTTTTTATTGCAATCGACTGGACCAAAAGTGCCCAAAAAGCCCAAAATCAAAAAAGTCTGGCTTTTGGACTTTTTCTTAGCTGCAGTAATAAGATCTCATTGAAAGCTTTTCTACCATATATCATAAATGGTACTCATTTTCATTGGTTCCAAAGTTACAGCCAAATAAAATTTTAATTAATGAAATATTTGGATCTTATAAGGGGAAGGGACATGTTCAAATTCGACTTCGTCTAATTTATATTTAATTGTTTTTTTTAAATTTAAATAAATTAATTTATTAATAATTATTAACCTCTGAATGTAAAAAAAAATTACAAAAGTAATAATAATAATAATTGAAAAAAAGTGAAAAACTAACAGAAGTTATATATTTAAAAAAAAAATATGTATATAATTTAATAGGCGTACAAGGAAGTCATGTGTGTTGACATAAGATTTTTTTTTTCAATCATTGATTAACATAATGACATTTGTAGTTGCCATATTGGTTTGAATAATCAGAATTTAATTTTTTTGATACCGTGTTTCTTATCTCGCAAAGACATTTAAAACTACATATCACATCACCATATGAACCCATTTAAAATTTTTTAAGTCGCCCTTATCCCCTGTCCAGAAGAAAGAATACCGGAAACCCCATCCAATTATGTCAATTGCAAAAAAAACGTCAGACGGATGGGTAAGTTACTTTTCATCCATCCTTTATTCATATATAAAACAAAAATATTTTTTCCAATTTTCAACTTTTTGGGCCAACGTGTTTTCGAGATGTGAAATAAAAATTGTTTCCAAATAACGTTGAATAATTCCTCACCCTAAAATCGGATCGACTTAAGATTTGGAATTTTAAATAACTTAATACTACTTCGATCATAATAAAGCTACGACCACTATAGAAAAAATCAAAAATTCAGAATGGCGGAAACTACACCTACATTTTAAAAAAAATTATATTCAAAATTTAATCGTCCCCAATTTAGACATTTTTTGAGCTACTTTTGAAGAATTTATGTTGGGCCGGTCCGGAAATGTTAATAAAAATGCAAGCCAACAACATGTACGGACGTACCAAAAAAAAAACCTTATATATATTTTCCGGAAAATTCATTGTTTTATGAAGTAAACTGTTTTAAAACGTCAACATTTTCAAAAACACTGTTACACAACATTTTTTTTACGATCGCTATCCATTCCGTTTATAGTTATTTTTCTGCAGTTGCAATATAGACTTATAGCAGAGAAATTAATGAAATCTAATTTTTTTTTTGTTTTTAATAAAAGTAAATGGTTGATTTTAATTTTAATGGATTTAATAGTAAAGAGATTATATGTGATATATTTATAGAAACATATTTGATGTGGGCCTGAACGTCCTCAAAATTAATCTTTTTTCAAATTGAAGTTTGTTGAAAAATATGTTATATAATTAATAAAAATACAAGTTTCAAAAGTCGGAAGAATGAAATTTCCTCATTATTCTTCTGAGGAAGAATAATGAGATTACTGCCATTACAGATTCCTCAGAATCTGTAATGGCAGTAGCGTTGTAATCAGCTGTTTTGAGCAATTCCATCATATACTCAGAACACAATGAAGCTGTCTACTGTCCATCTAAATAGGTAAAATATATATAGTTTGTATATTTAACATTAATTAGACGAAGTTAGCAAGCGAAACGAACGTAGGCTATGTTTGGTTAGGTTATATTGATATCCCCCGGGCGCGTGGGGGTCGCCTTCGCGCGATGAAGCTGCGGGCACTTCGCACAGATGTTGGATGGCAGCCTGGGTGGCTTGGTATTTTAGGTAGGTACTGTATCTGTGAAATGAGTAACAGCTGTGTGCAGCTTCTGTGGGTTGCGCTTCTGGTGTGACATAATATCTTCTAGTATTTACATAATGTTTAGTTTTAGGTATTACATTGTTTGTTGTATATGGTTAGCTGTATCTGTACATGTATCATGCATAATTTGTATTGTGTTTTATACTGACTATTTAATGATCATATGTAAGAATCTATATTGTGTTTTTAACGTAAGATCTGTACTTGTATGATATGTGTATATATATATATATATATATATATATATATATATATATATATATATATGTGTGTGTGTGTGTGTGTGTGTGTGTGTGTGTGTGTGTGTGGGTGGGCGATCTCCCCCCACCTGATGGAATGCGTTATTAGCCATGCCAGGGAGGGTGGATAGCCAGGGGTGCAGGTTTAGTCGGTAGTGCGCAGGTATATATATATATATATATATGCTCTTTCTAAAACCTAGCGGGACCTGCTAGCGACCCCGACACTGCTTCGGCGTCTGTAAAATGGATTCCCCACCTCTACAAAAAAAAAAGAAAAAGAAAGCTTATATTGATATAGTGCGCGATACGTCATTACACAGAATTAACATAATCTAATCAAACATAACCTACGCTCGCTTCGCACACTAATCTTTAATGATTAACGTTAAAAATAAAAATTATATACAATAGCTTTTACGTATAGTGATTTTATTTTTTATGTACGCAAACAATTGGATTTCAGTGGGGGTCCCGTTTAACCGATAAGTACCCGTATTTTTTTTTGTACACCTGTAAATCCAAATTACTCTTTCATATCTTTTTTCTCAATTCAATTTTAACAATTTTTACTTTTATCAATATAATACCTTGTAGGGTTACACTAGCTATCACACACGCCAACTTACTGCCTGTCATTCTTCCCGGTACAATAATTGTTAGAGATTGCTGGAAGACATATAATTGTTTGTAACACGAGGGCTACCAACATTTAGCGATGAACCACAAATATATTTTCATATATCCCGACACGGGAACTCATACAGACAATCGAGCGTGCGTGGCGAGAAGTGCGTGGCGAGAACTGCGTTCAAACGTTCCTAGGTAGGAAATTGGAAGCACCACTTGCACGGGCATCTCGCAGAGTTCTTTTTCAAAAGAAAATACAGGGACTAAAAGACCCGAGTAACTCATTTATGATCCAGTCTTGCTTCAATGTATCCTGACTGTATAATGGAATTGCCCAACAACGCTACTGCCATTACAGATTCTGAAGAAGAATAATGAGGTAATTCTTCCGACTTTTGAAACTTGTATTTTTTTTCAACATATTTTTCAACATACTTCAATTTGAAAAAAGACTGAGGTTGTGGACGTTCAGGCTCCTAACTACCACATATTTAAATTTTATAAAAATTTATTATTGTTTAACTTTTTCGTAATTGTTAATAATTGATTTCGTAAAGGTATTATCAAATGAATTTAAAAAAAAAAAAAATTATTAAGCAATTTAACAAAACATGTTGAATATATTGTTGACTAATAATTGATTAATTTATTGTTTGGTTGAACTCAATGTTTGTTTAATTATCAGCGAGTTGTATGTACATTTTATGTTATTTATCTTATGAATGTTAACACTTGTCAATATTACTTTTGTTTATTAATTAAAATTGTAATTAGTTTTGTTTTAAAAACAAATATTTGTTAAACGTGTTTGCTTTTATGTTTATTTATGTAAAACGTAAAATTTTACCTTTCCTATTGTCTTTTGCAGTAATAATTGTTTTCTGTAAAATAAAATATTGTAATAACGAATAGCGTTTTGAAGTAACAATCATCATCATTTTAATATACTTAAATAAATTAAAAATTCTTAATTCCACAAAGTAATGATTATACGTCAATTATTATTTTTATAAATTGGTATTCTATAACAAATTTTAAATAAGAATCATCCGCATCGTAATTTAATACGTAATTTTTTCGCCTTTTCGAGCCGACTTTAGATGAAATCTATTTATAATTATCATCTTAAAAACAGTTTTGAACAGTCACTTTTAAGCTTAAAAATTATTAATCTAAGCTTAGCATCTACACCGATATACAACAGTGTGTGATTATATGCTCAACAAATAACCACTATTATTTATGTGGCTGCGAACTTTTAAAATTAAAGAGGCAGCAAACCAGTATGTTAAAAAATATAACTACTATTATTTCATGACTGGAAACAAACATTATTTAAATAAATCTACAAAATTTCTTTGAACTTGTGTATCGACATCTATATTAGTTACATAACATTCGACTAACATTAATGTTAAAAAAAAGCGACAGAGAAAGAAATAAAAGGAAACGATAATAAAAAGAAGAATGAATTAAAAGGAAGAATTACAACGGTTTATTAAAAAGTGTACCGTATGTTAATAAATAGGAATCTGCAGATTACATATATATATATATATCCACTAGTCACGATGCATTAATGAAATTAAAAATATACCTTTATGTATTTGAAACACTTATTACATTCATGCGTTATTTTTTAGAACGTGATAATTAGTAAAGATTGCTTCCATGAACCAAATTTTTAAACAAGAAAGAATGCTTAATTATAAATTCTTCTTAAACTCTGACCTAAAAATAATTAATTCTCATAACATGCTATTATGAAATTAATTTTCTTGTCCTTTATAAATTTATTAGTCAAAATAAATAAAATTAAAATAAAAGATAATTTCGTTGATTTTCAAATATTTTAGGAGTTTATACATTCAACAGTTATTTTGATTAATACTTCACATTATTTTTTTTTTAGTTTTTTAATCTGAAAAATCCGTGTACGTAAGGTAAATACGTTTCATACTTTCAACTGCCCCAAATTTTTCTTGGATGAATCAAAGGAAACTATAGTAAAAACCTTGACTAGAGCAGCATTATAAAAGAAACAGATTACTATAAAATAAATAAATGATATGATTTATGTCCTTATTAATTATTTAAAATATAAACACACTACAAAATATTAAAGTAAATATACGATGTTTCTAAATATAAAATATCTGTGTGGACACCACATGATTTCCTTGTACGCTTAATATACACATTTTTTTTAAATGAAAAGTACATAAAATTTTATTTCATTAATAACTACTGATATTTTTTCATTTTTTTTTTTTTTTTAATTATTATTAAATTATTATTTACATAAATATTTTTTTACAATTAAATTTACTGAAATGAATTTAAGCTAAAAAATTATAAATAAAATAAAATATATAATCAATGAAGCGCTAAACTGATTAGGAGATATTAAGTAGATTAATAAATGACCTGTAAATAAATTATTGTTATAATAAAAAAAAAAAGGAAGCGAACTTTTCTTTGGCTTCACATTGAATTTTCCAGGTGAATGACAGTACAGAACTTGTTTCCTGTAAAACAAGTCTTAGTTGACCCGGAAATAAGATGTTCTACGAAGATCACATACATTTATTACACAAGTTAAGATAAATTAATTATAAAGAATTTATATTGTATAGCGGGTTAGAAGAAGTTTACAATAATATTTCTAATAAATAAAATTTAAATAAATAACAATGATAAAAAATTTAATTAAAAAAAAATCTAGTGTTATAAATTTAAAATAATTTTGTCAAATGTTTTACCTATTTTTCTATAAGATAACGTAAAATTTAAATATTATTTATATATATATATATATATATATATAATATTATTAAATTTATATATATATATATATATATAAATTTAAAAAACCTGCCAAAAATTTATAATAAATAGTTTCCTGGCATTTATTCTTAGTATAGTTGAAAAATAATTTATAAACAAAAAAAGTTACCTAACATTTCTCTTTTAGGGTGGAGGTAATTTATGATGAAATTTTATTGTAAAATTATTTTTATATGTTTAAATAAACCAAAAACATTTTAAAAAAATCTGTTTTTTATTTTTTCTGCTTCCCCCCTCCTTCAAAATCACCTCCCAAGAAATTATTTTTTCTACGTTTACTTTGATAAACAGAAGAAACTAGAAAATATTCCTTTATATAATGTACAAGTGATAAAAAGGTACCTAAGATTTCTTTTTTGTGGGTGAGTGCGGGTTAATTATGATGAAATTTGATTGTAATATTATTAAAAAGTTTATTTTTCTACTTTTAATACTAATAAAAGTTTAAATAAACCCAAAAAAGTTTTGAATAATTAAAAAAAATATATATTTTTAAACTTAGATCGGCTCCATGACAATTATCAGTGACTCCAAAGTACATTTTCGAGGCACTTGTACTGCTATTATGCCTATGAAGATATAAAAAAAAATTTGTTAAAAAACATGCAATGAATAAAAAGATAGTTTTTTTTAGGTTTTTGGTGATGAGAAAATTTTGGGGTAACATTTTTTTTTAAATGTTAAGATAAGCAAGCATGTACGCATGTACTAAGGTTAATATTAATTGGGGTTACGTTTGAAAAATCTTGAGAAAATTTATCCCCAAAATTTCCTTACCACTTGGAGGTGTTGACCGCAAAATATTACCAACAAATTGCCTCATAAACGTGAGTGTCTGTACAAAATTTCATCGAAATCGGAACATTACCCTTCTCTGTTTTTTGTTTTTTTTTGTGTCATGAAACATCGAGAAATGAAAAAAAACCATACCCAATTTTTTACTTAATAACTAACCATACCTTCTTTCAGCATAGCTCTAGAGGTATGATTCCAGGGTAATAAAAGATATTAAGAAAATATTTTCAATAAATAAGTAAATTTTATTAGGCCTACATTAACTAAAATACTTAATTGTTTCTCGAAAATCAATTTAAATTATTTAATCATCTGTTTACTTATTCTTTCTCCAAAATTTTGAGAGATACGCCCAATTATAATTATCTTATTTTTTTTTTTTTGGATGGTAACAATGGATTTTGCATCATGTGATAAAATATGCCTAGCCTGACTTTAGGATTCATATCCAGAACGTTCCAGATAAAAAGTAATATCGCTACCACTTCGCCATTGAAGTCGGAAATAATAAATTATTGACTTTTTTTTTATATTAAGTTTTATTTCACCATATAGTTTGCTTTTTAGTACGAACAATTTTTTTTTCATCAATTTTCAAAAAATATTTCTTTAATCAATTTTTTCAAATTTTTTATAAAATCAGTGTCTATCCAAGCAAAAAAGTAATCGTGATTGTGAAATACGGAATAATAAAATAATTTTTTATGTATTCTTATTATTATTATTTTTTTAATTTTATTTTAACTGGTGGGGAGGAGATGGAGAAATTTGTTGATGTTATCTGATTATTTTTTTTTCAAATCCGTTTAATATAACATTCATTTTTTTTTAAATAACCTCAGCGTTTCTATAAGACATTTAAATATCTAAAGAAATAGTAGTACACGTCAGAATTGTAAGAAAACTGGTACCAGATTTCGACGGTTTCCAAGTGAAGGAAAAAAGAAACCAGTTATAGGATGACCAGGAAAGGGGAGGACACGATGTTCATAAAAAATTAATGTTGCTTTAAAAAAAAAAATAAAACAAAAAAACGTTATATTTACTTTCATTTTAACTGGGCTTAAATATAAAAACAATTAACATTTTAATAAATGTCGTACGGATGTTAAAACAGGCCTATAAAATAGGTCTAAAATTAAGTATAAAATTAATATAGTACAGTAATAATAAATTTGACAATAACACATACTCTAATCACTTTCATCTTCGTGCCGTTTTATTGATCATTAATTTTAATAAAATTTTACCAGATGAATATCAATAATAACACCACAGGTGTTCAACTTAACAACAAGCAACCAAGGTACAAGAACATTTAATGTATTTGTACAAATAATACCGACTATTCTTTAAGAGACGTTTATTGATTCATATATAAAAAGCTTATACATGTATATAATTGTACGTATGCATGGGTACATAACGAACACTTACGCTAACATAAGTACAATATAGTACTCAATATATAATTCGTCTTCTCCTTATAAGCAAATACATATCCAATTGTCATTATACAAATGCAATGAACTATACATACTACATAGTTGCATTATGTGCTACAATGAATTACATTACATTAAACAAAAGTATATTCGTGTCAATTATAGTCAATTGCTCATAATACAAATACTATTCATTATTAAGAATGGATATTGCAATTCTTGCCATTGTACATTACTAATGTACAACATATATGTATGTAAGCTAATTATTATTACAAAGAAACTGTACTAAAATTAATTTTAATAGATAAAATATAAATAATTACAGCTTTTTTTTCTTCATATAACCTACATAATACATACACGTACAATAAAAATACAATACGTAGCTACATAAAAAATAATTATTTATGAACAAATAATTACACTATAATCGTACCGCTATTTTTGTTGCATGATATAAGGTATTTTGAAATTACGTTTATACATACATATTTATAGTATAATATGTAGAATGTAATTCCTTTTGTATTTCCGTTTAAAATTTAAAGTATTCTATATTGAAGGTAATTTAATACGGTATTTAATATTTAAATTAAATGAGTTTAAAAACCGGTTAAATTTAAAAACCAAAGAAAAATTAAAAGTTCATAATAGCTAGGTATTTTAAGCTTTGAAAATCCCTTTTTACAAATTTGTTTTAAAAATAATACCGTTCTAAGTATCTATTATTATTGAGATGAAATTTATAATTCTTGTGCACGAATCCTTAAAAAAATTTTTTTTTAAATTCTTAGCCCATTCGCAACTGAAAAAAATCCATTAGAGTATAAAAAATTATTATCATTTATAGATATACTAGTCGCGTTGTATCATTACTAATAAATTTAAAACTTAATAGTTTTCTTTTTATTAAATATAAAAAAAAAATCATCTTCGGTCATTTTTTATTTTAATTATTTATTTAAAGATAAATTTAACCCACCGGGTTGAACTAATTATAAACTCATTAATAAATCAATTGATTTCGAAGTCTCCAGAATTTTCAAGGTTCAAATCCTAATAAGATAGTTGCTTTTGGATTTGAATACTAGATAATGGATATCAGTGTTATTTGGTGGTTGCGTTTCAATTAACCACATGTCTCAGGAATGGTCGGTCTTAGTTTATTCAAGACTACACATTTATCACTACAGTTACATTACACTGATAAGTCTCAGTAAGGTCGACCTGAGACTGTACAGGAGTACACTTCATTTACACTCATACATATCATCCTCTGAAGTAGTACCTTATGGTAGTTCCGGAGGCTAAACAGAAAAGTGAGATAAGTCAATAATGATTTTAATTATAGATGAGACTAAATAAAAATAAAAAGTATATAATTATTTAGTTATTTTAATTTTATTTCTTTTGAATTAAAATAAATGAATCAAATATTACAATCAATTTACTTACATTAAATTGACATGAACAATAAGTTAAGTATACTCGTAAATAATATTTTAAAAAATGGGTTAATCCTCATTTAAAAACTATTAAATAAATTTCTAAGTTTTAAATCAAACTAAATTAACTAAGTTTTTTTTATATTTTTAATCATTTTTAAATAATCATATATCTAAATTTAACTTTTCGCTACGGACATATAAAACTCCGGATTTCCTGCCCGTAAGGGCTATGCTCATATAAAACACAATATTTATGATACTAACTTGACATTGGTTGTAAAAGGTTATCAACCCGCCTTGTGATGTGAATTTATCATTGTTTAATGATAAAAAAAGTATATATTGTCAAACAAGAAAGAAAAAAAAGAACATATTTTATTTATCTTAACGTTTTGTTCTTACTTAAAAAAATATCAGCATTAAATTTATTATTTTTCTTATCATTAAAAAAATTATATATAATATATTCTAAAATATAAACTAAAAAAAGAAAAGAATATTAAGTCTAAAATTAAAAAAAAAGTATTTTAAAATCTGAAATTTGAATGTTAAGATTTCTATTTAACTTGAAAAAGTCGAATTGATTTTTAAAATTTTATAAAAATTGCAATCGCCGATCACCTTACCATCACTGTCAATTGTCCAGACGTTCCAGATTTAAGTCCCAGTGAAGCATAGTATTACTAACCCTGAAAATACTCTCTGGGATCGCGGCTGCAGGACTAAAACCAAATAATATGTAGCTTTTCCTGTGCTTTGGATAATACCTGGGTCCCAACCAAAGTCTTCCCCAAAACACCATCCCCAGTTGGGATCTTTCCAGGAGCGGTGGACCGCTTAGGTGTCCCGCTGCCGGTGATTGGACAGGGACTCCCTTATTCCGATTGAACTTGAGGGGGGCAAAGAGAGACCGTTGTCCCGGTGGGGGATCCCTTTGGGGTTCCTCATTTGAGGCGTGACGTCAAGAACCGGAGTCCCGGTGGGTCGATCTCTACGTGGTCCCTTCATTAGATGCATGGCGATTAATTAAAGACCGATTCCCGTCTATCTGGGAGGAACGTCAGTTCTCGACTAGGCAGTTTGAGGCGATGTTACCCCCTGGTGCTGTTTTCATGCCTGGTTTCAGGTCTGGCTCCATGGGGGGGGGGGATAAAAACTGATGAACTCAAAAAAAACCGGCAAATACCCCTAGAATAGATATTATTAAAGGGTATTGGTTTATGTTAAATATGGGTTATCGAGGTTTTGCAAATAATTACGATTTAGGGTCCAACTAGTCCATCTAGACCAAAAAAACATAATATGTATGCATGTGCGTACATATGTGTGTCGCAATGCTGTTACAGACTTTATATCTCAAAATTGACCATCCGATTTTTTTCCAAAATTCATTAAGGCTGTGGGGAGATATCACGAAAAACAGTCTTTGATTTTTTTCATAGGCGTTTTGGAGAAAACTTTATTAAAGAAAATTTATTATCTACAACGCATTTATAAATAACTGAAAAAAGTCTTTCAAAAAAACCATTTCCCCCTCTTAAAATTGAAATTATTTTTTTTTGTTCTTGCCCCTTCGGTTTAAATATTTTTCAAATAATGTATGAAAGTTTATATTTTATGAATAATAGCTATCAAGAAATGTCTACAAATTATAGACACCAGACATTAAATGCAGCAAAGTTACTTTTTAAAGGTATCTTATTAAGCCTTTATTAAAGGAGGTGATAGATTTAAAGTAAACTTTGCTTAAGCAAATTTGTTAAAAAAGACAACAAAATTGTTTTTATGTAATTCAGTAAAATATTTACCAACACAATGTGGCATAATTTCCTACGTTCATTAATTTAAATTAAACAAAAAAAAAAAGAAATTTAATTATTTTCTATTGTATTCATCATTCAATTAACGTCAATTTTGCAGTTACGCAGTTTCACATATCAGGTTTTACAATATGCAAAATTCAAATGCTCTACTCTTGTAACAAATAAAAAAAATTGTTAAATTAATAAATCAATGTTTACATAAATACGAGATAATAGATTATGGATGAAAATATTTTTCTCTTTAAGCCTTTAACTTTTCTATAATCTCTAGTATATTTTCAGTTTAAGCAATCAATCTTAACTCAAATCATTAATCATAGAAACGTCAATAAATCACTTCATACACATTGCCTTCTATTTTCTTATCTGTTACTAGTTGCTAGTGCTTAAACTTATGTTTTGCTGGCAAAATCTAAATATTAAAATAAGAAATCGAAATATTATTTTAATATTTAAGATAGGAATTTTTAGATTTTAGTTTCTGCTGTTATAGAAGATTTAAAATTGATAAAATTTACTGTATGATGACAAAAAATATATTTGATCGAAAACAGTCTTCCCAGTATTCGTATACGGCATTGAGACCTAAACAATCAAGGTGGAAGACGGGAAGAGAATTGATGGATTTGAAATCAAGCCCCTACAGAAGAATGCTCCTAGTCGCATGGACGGAATAGAGGACGAAGAAATCGATTATAAACGAACCGGGTATACGGAGGAGATTGTCCGTAATATGCTTCCAGCGGATCCTCTAGCTTTTTCGGCCAAGCCCGGTGAAAATCTTTAGAAGCTGTTCGTACAGGGGAAAAAATCGAGGACAGCAGGTTACGCGGAGGACCGCCGAAAAGATGGCTGGACCAAATTGAAAATGTGACTGGAGAAACTTTAGGCACATTGTTTCAAATGGCAGAAGACCGTGAGGTATGGCCGGAAATTGTCTGCGCGGGATATAAATTGTGTCACCAGCTCTGAGACATAAGGGAATGGATCACTGATGATAATGATCAGTCTATTGGTCGATTTTATTAATTATAAAAATAAATTTATGAATGATCTCCAACAGGTATAAATGATAAATCTTTTGATCGAATCTATGTAACTCATTATTATTATTATATGGGTAATTTAAATACAAATTCAATTCTGTTACTATATTTAATTCTTAATCACGTAACCTGAACTACTGCAAAACTCTTTATGTAACATCATACAGGTGAGAAGATAATGGTTAATAATTAATTACGAATAAAGTATACATATTATTTGAAGCGAACGGATGTTTATTTCAATGAACAGATTACGAAAATTTATTAGTCAATATTATAACTCATTTCATTCATAAAATCTCGGCAATCGAAATAAGTTAAATTAATCGACCGATTTCATAATCTGTATAATATACAGAAAAT
Organism: Lycorma delicatula; assembly: GCF_047948215.1. NCBI lineage: Eukaryota > Metazoa > Arthropoda > Insecta > Hemiptera > Fulgoridae > Lycorma > Lycorma delicatula. The sequence goes on from NC_134462.1 coordinate 18,648,265, forward strand.
ACAGTTACAGGTCAAACCATTTAACGAACCTTAAAAAACGAAATTTGCCTAAAATTTTTGATTTAGTATTTTGTTCGGGGGGGGTCGATAAATTTATACCATACATGTTTCGAAGAATGTGCATGAAAATATGAAATGGAAATTTTTTAGCGTTTGAAAAATTCCATGCCTAACCGGGATTCAAACCCGAGTCCTCCAGGTAAAAGGTTAATAATACACTACCAATGCGGAACGGAGATTTATTTTAATTGAGGGTACTTTATTAAATAAAATTATTTGATTTGAGATATAGATTGTTTGTAAAATTTTATCTTTGATTTATTTATTTTTTTTTAGAAATACTTAAGTCTAAATTTTTTGAATAGAATAAAATGAATAGATATAATTGATTTAAATAATTTCTAATATAATTGATTTCTAATTTCTAAGAAATTAGAAACAAATTTTGATAGGTTGGATTTTCACGTGATGAAGGAATCTTGAAAAAGATTTCCATTATAAAATTACTGTAAAAAAAAACTGATCGATTTTAATGACCGAATAGAAGATAAGTAACCAATCTACGTGAAACCTTCGCGACAACTTAATGACCTTGGTATTTCCCGTTCGTTTAGACTCATAACTTTTGAACAGTAAAATATATTTCAAATTAACATAATTTACGGGCTAGTTCCACATACTGAAAAAAAAAACATAAATTTATTTACATTTTTTTTTTTTAAAAAAGAAAAAAATGATAAAAACATTATAACGGATTAGGAAATGATAACTGACCCATATTTTCTTTCTAATGAGAATTATTGTTCGTTTCTTTTACAGTCACTTTTTTAACGCAATAAACATTGTTTTATTTAATGGTGCAATTGTGTAATCATTTAATATTATAATATGTAATTCCGTAGTTATGATTGCCCGTCATTATTTTCATTCAATATCAGTAAAATTGATTTATTGAGTGAAAATCGTTCGTAATCATAAAATTTTGAAATGCGTTTATGTAATAAAAACTTCATATACAATACAGGTAAATGTAAACTTTATTTTCATATTCCTAATGTGTATGTTGCAACTTGTTCATTTAGTGAAAAAAAAGAAATCCTTCCTCCACGACCAATGTGATGAGGATGATACGTATGACATGTATATGAGGTACAGTCTTGTACACTCAGATCGACCATCGCCGAGATGTTTGGTTAATTATACCCCAATCACCAAAGCACACCGGCATCTACTGTCTAAAATTCAAATCGGTGTATATTTTCCTAATTTCAATAAATTACCTGGAAATTAAAAGTTTTTTTTGGGATATGGATTGAAAAATATTGTATTAAATAAACGAAGGAGTAAATATATGCTTTTAAAATTTAAAAGGTTTAGGTATTTTTACTTTCCACTCCTGATTTTTTATTATCTGGCCTAGTAGTTAAGTCGCCGTCACAAATAACTTTCAAATTTGAAAGTTCCGAGATTCAAATCCCAGTAAAACTTAGTTGCTTTTATACGGATTTGAATTCTACACAGTGGATATCGGTGTATTTTAATGGTTAGGATTCAATTAACAACCCATATCAGGAATGGTCGGCCTGAGTCTGTACGACAGTACACTTCATTTACATATCATTCTCATCTCATCGGGTCATGGATGGAGGGGGATGCTTGCTTATTAAGTAGTTGAACAGATTACAACGTGCACATTAAAAAAATAAATATCTTCGCTTATTTAATTAAAAATAAAACAAGTTAAGTTAAAACAACATTAAATTGACTAAATGTTAGGAGCTTTTTTTTCTGTAAACATTATCATAATAGAATTTACTTTCATTGTCAATCCGTTCAATTCGGCTATATTAGTTTTGTCCTTATTTTTTATCATAGTAAGATTAGTATTGTTAATTTTTTTTATTGTAACATTGAACCTTAACAATACAGAATATTTTTATCACATTTTTTTAATGTCTACAATATTAAAAACTTGTTATATTCTAAGAATTTTATGTAATGATTTAAAAATTCCTTAATTATATTTTAATA